>NC_069500.1:621268738-621568738 GCF_027579735.1 Bombina bombina | reverse complement strand
ATACGCTGTATCACTTTCAAGGTTTTATGTTCCTTTAAATCAGTGTGTGCTGGAGTACAGAACTGCGTTGTAGTATGCAGTGCACCTCTTTACCCAGAATCTCCCCATCTAACAATGTTATTAATGGTATCATGTCATGTGACCCAGTGATATTGCGCATCTGAACGAGAACTTTAAGCCCTTAAGGACTCTTTCCGGTGGCCAGCAGGAGGGTATAATAGCGTGATCCGGGCTTGAGAGGCGGGACCCACACTATTATAACCAAGAAAACCCTTAATAATCAGTGACATACAGGATATGTTGTGGCCATTAAGGGGTTAATGTTGGCTTTAGCAACATTTACTGCCATTTAATTATTTACTCAACATATTTAAATTAGAGTTCTATGATTAGTTTCTAGATTTTTTACTCAAGTCTACAAGTACAGTAAATTATCTAATTATTAGCTACAAATTGGCTTGTTTTATTGTTTATTCTGTTACTCCTCCTTAAGTTTTATTTCAACCTTATCTCTTTAAGGAACTTAAGGGAAAAAACATCTATTGTTGTCACATCCAATGGTTGCTATGGGCTAGAGGTTGACAAAGGAGCAACATGCACTTCAACTCGAAGAAGATCAACAACAAGAAGCTTGGCCAATGCAAATGGTGGTTCAGTGGAATCTATAATGGTGCAGGTCTTAAGACAAGAAGAGCTCCTAAGAGCAAAGGAAGAAAAAAGGTATAACAAGCTCAGTAACTTTTGCAAACCTGAAACCTGTGCATTATTTAGTCATTGTTTCAGTCATAGTTTAATTTCAAACAAGCATTCACTGTTAAACACTCATTTTCAAATTTCTATAACTTTTAAATAAATGTAAAATTATCACTGCAGTTTAGCTCTTTAGTTGGACAACGGAGTTCCTATAAACCCTTTAATTAGTTCTGTGCTTTTTGATTTATTGAAATTTGCACATTTAAAGGTACCTGGAACACTTTGATATTGTAATATAAAATCTTGAATTATGTGTTGTAAAAAAATTGCAATATAACTGCTCCCTAGAGAGGCCAAGAAATAAATTCTGTAACCTACGTTTCCTTCAAAATGCAGCAAATTGCCTAAATTAGATACAGACTAGTCAGTGACTGCTTATATCTGTGTATATGCGCATTAACTGCTACAATTAAGGGAGATATTTGATTGCAGATATAAACTATGTATATGTAAAAAAATAACTTTAATGTCCCTTTAACATTTTTAATAGAAACATATGAGAGAAAATAATACCAGAATTTAATTTTGTGACCATACACAGATGATATTTTTATTACCCAGCTGAAATATCTTTTACATTGAATTTGTAAGATATGTTGTTCCATATGTTATATTAATTTTGGACTTTATGCTAATCTTACACAGTCTAATTCAATTTCAGAATATTTGAGATGTATAATTTGGGGCTCTAGCCTGGTCCGACCAATTAGACTGAGTGACCTGACTGACCATATAAGATTGAAAAAACACCTGAAAGGGTACACTACTAGAGAGAGATATAAATATTTGAAAAAAGAAGAGGAGATCACAAACAATACATAGGATCTCTTAGAAGAGACAAGACACAAAATCTCTGCTGAAGAGATCGTGTTTATGATGGATCAATAGTGTACTACTTTTTGTGATGTCATTATAAAATGATACATTTCAGAAAAAGCACAGGATATAGAGCACCTCACAGGTTCAAGTTCCCCTCAAAGAGTTTGATTGTAAACACAGTTAAAGGGACATTCCAGCCAAAATTGGAATCCACATGGATACATTTCAGATTTGAATAGAAGCATTTTGTAACATACATGTATTACCAAAATGCTTAGAATGAAAGCTATACCTGTTTAAAATGTGTATCTAAGTATGCAGCGTGCACCAGCATTATATAGCACTTGCTCAGAGAGCCTAAGGTGCTTGTACCATCTGGTAATGACTCAATTTGTTAATTGCTGACATGATACAAGCCCCACTGTTGCACTAAGCAGTTGCAGTATTTAAAAGGAGAGGAAAGAAAAACGCTGGGTCCCATAGTATGTCCATAAGTTTATTGGATACAGGCTTTCATATACAATGAGGTGAGCCCCTTATCTAACCAAACTTTGTTTTTTTAGTAAAAAATATGTATATACAATTATTAAGAGAACTAATGAAATCTTTCCAGACTTCTTTCAATGACTATAATTAATTACTCAGTGAACCCATTATTTACTACGGGTATTAGAATTTAATTTACGTTAAAAAGTAAGTTACATTGCCTTATTTTAACTTATCTCACCCTAAATCAAATTTTCCCAATTGGCCTTTTGACTGTCTTTGATCAGGTCATTACCTAATTTATTGCATTCAGCTGAATGCTCTGGCCTATACATTTAACACTGCTATGGGGAAAGCAATGCAGGGGTTTAGCAATGTAGGTTAGATATCAATATTGTAAGATCATCTGTTCACATCTCTTAAGTGAACATTTTATAAGTGAGAAACAATGAATTATACAAGAATTAAACAAGGATTGGACAAGGGATAAGGCAAGTTCTGTTTTAATACACTGTCTGACTATTTTGAAAAATGCTAAATATCTTCATATTCCCTTTTGCCACCTTTTGTCTGTTTAACAAACTACTTTACTCAGTTACTCCTTACCCCTCACCACCTGCACTGCTCATTAGCCCATCTCTCTTATCCTCACCTTACTTCTGTATTCATGAACTTCACACATTCCTAAAGACTCTCTCTCCCACTTGCAACTCATCAAAAAAACAGTCTCACTACTGCAAATCCGCATTCTCATCTCATGTCACTCTCCCTCTTGCTCATACTAGCTGCTGGTGACATCTCCCCTAATCCTGGTCCCTCACATTTTTCTTGCCCTGCACACCCATGTGTACCCTTCAATAGACTTCAAAAACAAAACTCTGGTAACCCTAATCTCATTCCTCTTGCATCTAAAGCCACCACCCCCTTCACTTGCGCACTTTGGAACTCTCGCTCTGTTTGCAACAAGCTCACTTCTATCCATGACCTCTTTATCTCCCACTCTCTCAATCTTCTGGCTCTCACAGAAACCTGGCTCTCTCCTTCAGACACTGCTTCCTCTGCTGCACTGTCACATGGGGGTCTCCACTTCAGCCACACTCCTAGGTCTGACAATAGACAAGGAGGTGGTGTTGGTATTTTACTTTCCTCTCGTTGCACCTTTCAACAAATACATCCCTTCTCTTCCCTCACATTTTCTTCATTCGAAACACACATGATTCACTTATTCTCTCTCCTCTCTATACGCGTTGCAGTCATATAACGCCCCCCTGACTCCGCAACTCTATTTCTAGATCAGGTAAGCCTGGCTACCTTACTTTATTTCCTCAGACACCCCTGCCCTCATTCTCGGTGACTTCAACCTCCCTGTTGATAATCCCACTGCCTCCTCTGCAAAACAACTTCTGCAACTCACTTCCTCTTTCGGCCTGTCACAATGGACTGACTCTCCCACTCACAAAGATGGTCACTCCTTTGATCTGATTTTCAGTTATCGATGCACTATCTCAAACTTCACAAACTCACCTTTTCCTCTTTCTGACCACCACCTCCTCACTTGTACCATCACCTCCCTCCCTACAACTCTCCCTCCTTCTACCCCCCACACTAAACTTCACAGAAGAATCAAGTCATTAGATCAGCTACAGCTTGCTAGCTCTCTCGAACCTCTTCTCTCTTCCATCCCCTCCTTTTCCTGTCCTGATGAATTAATCTTCCTCTATAACTCCACCCTTACATCGGTCCTTGATAACCTGGCCCCACCTACCATGGCTCGGAAAACATACACTCATCCTCAGCCCTGGCATACTCCTCTGACACGGTACCTAGGCAGATGTTCCCGTACTGCTGAGCGACACTGGCGGAAATCTCGGAGTTCTGCTGACTTTCTTCACTATAAGTTCATCTTGAACTCTTACTATTCTGCCCTTAATCTATATAAGCAACACTACTTCTCTACTCTTATCTCTACTCTTTCTTCAAACCCAAAACGTCTGTTTTCCACTTTTAATACTCTTCTCTGCCCACCCCCACCTCCAACCACTACTTTTCTCTCAGCCCAAGATTTTGCCAGCTACTTCAACAACAAAATCGACTCCATCAGAACTGAAATCAGCTCTCAACATACTACCGGTTTCCCACCCCCTCAAAAGCTCACAATCATCCAAAACCCACACAGCCATAAATTTAGCTCTTTTGCCCCGTTACAGAGAATTAAGTTTCTGCCCTTATACTATCCTCTCACCTCACTCTCTGTCCCCTAGACCCCATCCCCTCACAACTACTCCCCTCCCTCTCTTCTACCCTTACCCCTATACTCACACACATTTTCAACCTCTCCCTCAGCACTGGTATAGTTCCCACATCTCTTAAACTTGCATTAGTCACACCTATCCTCAAAAAACCTTCTCTCGATCCAACCTCCCCATCCAACTACCGCCCTATTTCCCTATTACCCCTTGCCTCAAAGCTTCTTGAAAAGCTAGTATATGCTCGTCTATCCCATTTCCTTACATTAAACTGCCTGCTTGACCCACTGCAATCTGGATTTCGCCCCCTTCACTCAACAGAGACAGCAATTGTTAAGGTTACCAACGACCTACTTACAGCAAAATCAAAATGCCACTTCTCTCTACTTATCCTCCTTGATCTGTCTGCAGCTCTCTCTTGGTTCTCTTCCTATATGTCTAACCATACCTTTAGTGTAGCCTTCTCTGGGGTATCCTCTGCCCCGTTACCTCTTTCTGTTGGGGTACCGCAAGGCTCTGTCCTCGGTCCCCTTCTCTTCTCAATCTACACGTCCTCACTAGGTTCCTTAATAAAGTCCCACGGGTTTCATTATCATTTGTATGCCAACGATACCCAAATCTACCTCTCTGTCACTGTCTCTCTCAAATCTCATCTTGGATGTCCTCTCACTACCTCAAGCTAAATCTCTCCAAAACTGAGCTCCTTATTTTCCCCCCTTCTTCAAAAGTCACCACCCCCCATGTCTCTATAACTGTTGACTACTCCATCATTACCCCAACCTCACATGCCCGATGTCTTGGGGTCACACTTGACTCAGATCTTTCTTTCACGCCTCGCATTCAGTCCTTGTCCAAAGCCTGCCGCTTCCACCTTAAAAACTTCGCTAAAATTAGACATTTCCTTTTACAAGACACAACAAAGATTTTAATACACTCTCTCATCCTTTCCCGTCTAGACTACTGCAACTCTATCCTCTCTGGTCTCCCTAGCTGCCCCCTAGCTCCTTTACAATCCATAATGAATGCCTCTGCCAGCTCATCTTCCTTGCACGTCGCTCTTCATCTGCCGCACCTCTCTGCCAATCCCTTCACTGGCTTCCTCTTGCCTCCAGAATTAAACCCAAAATTCTCACTCAGACACACAAAGCCCTCAATTGCATTGCTCCCCCTTACATCTCAGACTTTGTCTCCAGATACTCTCCCTCCAGTCCCCTTTCGCTCCGCTAATGATCTCCTACTCTCCTCTCTTGTTACCTCCTCACATTCCCGTCTACAAGATTTCTCATGATTGGCTCCCATATTATGGAACTCTCTGCCTCGCTCCACAAGAATCTCCGCTAGTTTTAAAAGCTTCAAGTGCTCCCTGAATACTCTACTATTCAGGGATGCTTACAACCTACACTAACCTTCCTATTTCCACTGCTATCCCCTAAAACCCCATAGCATGTAAGCCTATGAGCCCAGCTGTTTGTAGTTCACCTTCATAAGAGCCGACTACAACAGTGCAACTCTCGGCAGGACTCTTCACCCATTTTATCCCTGTAATCGTTTTTATATACCACCCATGTTCATAGCGCTGCAGAACCTGTTGGCGCTCTACAAATACCTGATAATAATAAAAAAAAATAATCTTCATTACAACTGATGAATTAAACTCCATCTAAAATATCACTAACATTCCAGATCTGTTTAGACAAAGGGGTAAGTTTGCTACCACTCTAAGAGACTTAAAGGGACAGTATACTGTAAAATAGTTTTTCCTTAATGTATTTTCAATGACCTGTTATACCAGCTGCAAAATATAAAATATATGAGAAATTGCATTTTCAGGTTTATTTGTGTATATGAATTAGCTGGTTTTGTGCTTTTAAACCACAGCCTATTGAAATGGGTTGAGCTTGCAGGTAATATCAGATCTCATTATGTTATCACTTTGTGTACACACACTTGCTTCCTTATCTTATATCTGTAAACCAAAGCTCAATACTTCAAGAGAATAATGAAAAATTAACATTTTACTACTCAACTATCCTGCACCCCACTGGGAGTGTACTTTCTTCTGGTGATTGTGTTTATATAGGCTATTCAATAGCCTAGACTTCAATATAGAAACTTTTAGTGTAGGTGGGGATACCACAGTCTAAATCAGCTATTTCAAATGCCGAAATAATGGTAAACAAGATACTTGTAAACAATTTAATACATTCCAGCAGGTAAAATTGATAATTGGTAACAGTTTAAAGGGGAGAATTTTTTGGGGGTAAGCTGTCCTTTTAAAAAATAAGAAATCCATATGCTGTCAACAGAGAAGATAAATGGGTTGATGACATTTCATAGAAATCTTCAAATGAACAAAGAAAATTTTATATTAGAAGTAAATTAGAAAGTTGTTTTTGAATCATGAAAGAAACATTTTGGGTTTAATGTCCCTTTAAGCAATATGGGTGCTGAAAGATCATAGAATCTTTCAAATGCATCAAGATATTAAACAAATGTGTGATTAAATGTGGTCAACAAACTTTAAAAATATAGAATAACTCAAAAGAAATTTAATTTTTTAGGCTCAGAGAGCAAGAAAAGAAGGAAGCAGAAGGAGCAAGTCAAAAAGAAGTAGAAGATTGGGACAAAAACCTCCTTGCACTTGCAGAGCCAACTTCCATGGAGACCATGTGGGAAATACCTGCAATTGGTCATTTTCTTTGCTTAGCACAACAAATTCTAAATCTTCCTGAAATTGTGTTTTATGAGTTGGAGCGATGTTTATTGATGCCTCAATGCAATACATTTCTGTCAAAAATAATGACTTCTTTATTAAGCCCTCCACATCGCAGACCGACCTTGCATCGTAGACCTAACCTACCATATAGGGCATGGGAAGCAGCTCTTAGACAAAAGGTACAGCAGTGGTATACTGTTGTAGGTCAGGCTGAGAACCCTGATCGTTGTGCAGAAAAGCTTGGGCTGTGCTCTCAGTTTTTTAGGGTTCTTGGTGAAGTAAACCCACTTGAACATGCAGCATTTCACGAACACCCTTTCTATAAAAGGGTTTGGTTGCTAAAAGGTCTTTGTGATTTTGTTTATGAAACGCAAAGTGAAGTTCAAGATGCTGTACTTGGGCAGCCTATACACGAATGCAGAGAGGTCATATTAGGTTATGATGCCCAGGAAAATTCCTATATCCACTTTCCCCAATTCTGTGGAGCAGATGTGCGAGTGTACAAACAAAGGCCATTAAAAGCTCCTGATTTTCCAATCCCATCCATTCAAATAAAAAGAGCACCCCGGATAAAACTAGAAAAAACTAAATGTAAGTACTCTAACAAAATTAATGGTGAGATATCTGCTGAGGAAAAAGTGGCATCTCCTAGCCCAGGGACTGGTCTGGAAAAATACTTTAAATATGAAGACTCTTCTACAGAACATCACTTTAGCAGTAATAGCGAAGAACAGGACACAAAGTCAGACTGTGAAATCTTTAGACCCTGTGATACAATGAAAACCAACTCCTGTAAGGAGAATGTGGAAAAGCCTGTAAGCCCAGGGGAGATTATTGGCTATGGGGAACCTCTAAGTCCAGGGGAAATAAGAATCCTTGAAAATGTGAATAAGTATGGAGAAGCAAATATAGTCAAATTGGATCCCAAATTGTTGAAAGAAAATACACTAAAAACATGCCAGATACATTTAAACGGGAACCACGCTGATTCTACTGATTCTATTTTTCATCGATTTGCAAGGGACCTTATTTTAGATCATGGTTTACTGAACCACAAGGAATCAAAGGCCAGTAAAATCCGTGCGAAAAAGAAAAAGAAGAAAAAAAAGAAACTAAAAGACATGTTAATTGACAATATGCAGGATAAATGTGAAAGTGTACGCACACACTCGTTCAGATCTTACAAGACGGAAATCCAAAATAAACTCTTTTTAACAAAGAAGAAAGCAAAGCACAAGAAGCACAAATCTGGTGAGTAAATCTTCACAACAAATACTATAAAACTCTGTTAAAATAGTCGGTGGTTGTTTTGGAATGATTTCTCTTTGTATTTAAAGGGACATTTAACTGCTGGACACTGCAACAATACCACAGTAACTTCTGAACATGCAGTTGTTTTTCCTCCTAGCAGCTCTTTTCCAAGTCTCTCTCTTATTTTATCCTGTTACTGGTGCTAGTTGGTGAAGCTACACATCTTCATACTGGCTACCTTCATCTTGGAGCTTAGCTGTTGCTGCACTATTTGGTAGAAGCTTGGCACATTCACAGATCAACAAATGAACAATGTCCTCCAGCTTCCAAAGTGCTTTAAAAGATGCTGTGTGCATTGGACCCATGTTTGCTGAATAAAGGTCTATTTTAAAGAATTATAGAAGCTGGATGACATTTTTGATTTGTTGAATCTGGGGTTTGGTAAACCACCTCCTTATGCTTGGAGAAGTGCTGTGTCCATACCTGCATTTGTCATGCTGCTGACATTTTCACAGCTGTACTGTGTGCTTCAGGTTAGCATGGTACATAATTGGAGCTTTACGGTTTTTTCTAACTTATTCATATGGCCATTTTTCTATATGTTATTTAACTTTTAAACTGCACAAAAAATGCAAAAGGGAAACCTCCTGCTCCAGATCATATACCCTTTTTTTTCAATTTGTTTTAAATACTGTATATAATATATACATACATACTGTACATACACACTTTACAAAATGGCTAATTTAACCTGCAATGCAAGTAATATGGGGTAAGGCATACAAAATAAAGGGAATTTTTAGTTCAGGACATCAGCATCAACAGTTTATGACATAGCACTCAAAAAAAACAAAAAACGTATGCATTTGAAATGTCAGCATAAACTCATTTGGAAACTAATTATTTAACTATTTTTTTCACTGGTCCTGAGCAGAAACTGCTGCTGACCCATTCAGTAGCGCTAATTACACAACTGGACTATGTGTGCTCTGCAGCTCCTGACTGGTACTTAAACTATGCGTTTAACCTCATTGTGGTGGGTAAACAAGTAGAGTTGGAGCATCACTAGTGTTAAAATTACATGCTCTAATGAATTAGAGCATATAAATGTTTTCATTATAATGGCCCTTTTAATTTAAATTGCTACTAATAACAACATTATTACTTGTGCATTTCCTACTAATGTTTACTGGTTGATAAGGAATGTGTGCCTCGCCTAACAACAAATTACAAATAACTGTAGCACTAAAAAAGCAGTTTAAGGTATTTTTGCACACAACATTGTTTTTTTCTTACTTAAAAATCTTTTCTACACTGGTTTGACTTTTTTGGTTACGTATTGTGTTCTTTTTATGAGATGCCTGAAAACTACAAATGTCTGTACAGCTGTTTATGCAACATTACAGACTTTTATGTGATTTCACACTTTGACTTTCTTGTTTCTGATTCTATCTACATGCAATGCGGGAGGGTCTTTATCATATAAATGAATGAATTGGAGGAGGGTCTAAATAAAAATGACAAATTGGTGCTATCATGTGACACACACATGGTATAACTATCCTGTCGGGACAGGGCGTACCCTATACTAGGATTGTCTGTCATTAGGGTGTTGGCTTAAATTATATAGTTGATTGGTGATTGCTCTCAAAACATACTCCACAGACATGGGTGCAACTCACTCAGCATTTGTGAAACGTACATCAGGCGTTTCAGTGCGGCTCGGTTATGTATAAGTGAATGCGTTACAGGTTCTAATGCTCTGAGTTTATTAAGGATGAATTGCTTCAATTGATTTTACTTGTTACATATGTGTTTTTCTAGAAGGCTAAGTACGGGGACACCCAATCTTCTTAAAGGGTACCTATTATATGAGGAAAATATAGTTTTAAATAAATTATCCATTTTTAAGTGTTCATTTTTATTTAACTATATCTTATAAAACTTTTATTCCCCCCTCTTTTTTTATTAAATGTTGTGTTAGTGTTTATTCATATGGGCAGCTCCATTTTGTGAGACATAAAAGTAAAATTTGCTGAGCAGGCACAGCCAGGTACCTGCCTTCTGCCTCATTTACATAAATAACTACTGTATAGCTTGTAGAGCAAGACAAGTGCATACAGAGGTGCTGCTTACACACAATCTACAATATCTGCAAAATAACTTCTAAAGGCATTTATTTTAATATATTACATTCCACAAGAATCATAGGATTGATCTTTCTACTGTCCCCTCATCCCTATTAGAGCATAGTACTCTGAAAATGATAAAAAAAAACCTTCTGAACCTTTTCTGCTGCTAGATTTCCCCTCTATATATAAAGCCCCATCAAATGTTTTCTTTGTAGTATTGCTGCCTTGGGAGTCAGGAACAAGCAATAGTTAACAGTATAACTTTCCTATTCCTGCACTCTGCTCCCTAGCACATGTGACACCATAAACTCCTCCCCCTTCTCAGCAGTTTAAACTCCCTGCTGCTGTGGAGAAAGCAATATTAGAAATGGTGGCAGAGCAGCTTGGGTTAAACTGGGAGCATTTAATTTGTGTGTGATTGTCATTTTTTTAGTGTGTGTCTGTAGGGCAACGTATGTCAGCATGAATGCAAATAAGAGTATTTTATTTTGTCAGTATGGCACTGTGTAGGCTGTTAGGACAATGTGAGAGCATGAAAACGTTTTAGAAAACCCTGTGAATATGCTTGGGAATACATGCCCTGTGAGAGAGACCTACAACCTATTTGTTTTTTTTCCTAATATCTGTATTAAAGTATTTTTGTCTCTAGCTGTGTCCTCACTAAATAAAATTCTCCAATGAAATAGAGCATCTTTCTACTCCAAAAATTACTTTTAACATGTGCACAAAGTGGGTGTGCAAATTGTTTATTCAGAGTGGGATAATGGAAGAAAATTAACCAGCATAAGTTAATTTTATATTACGATATTTATGGTAATGAAAGTACAAGCATAAATAAAGTTAGTTGTGCATAAAGTATTATGCTGCAAAATAGACTGACAAAATGGATGCCCCCTTATAAGCAATTTTTTTTTACAATATATTAATTAAAATACCAGCTCTTGGTAATGTTTTAATTATAACATATAACAAGAATAAAATACATACTATTAGATACATACTTATTATTTATTTATGACAGGGTTCCTTTAAATAATTGGTACAGCTGTACAGTGAGAGATAGAGCCCATTCCCATTTGGCCCTTTGAGGGGTTATATTTATCATATAGTGTGAATTTAGGGATCTGGTGGATGCTTTCTCTTTCCCTTTTTTCTCTAGTTGATATTTCCATCTGGCACTGCCCTTTTGCAGTTCTGATTTTTTTTAGGCGGTTTTCTTTTTCTGTGTATTTCACACAAACTTAAAGGGATACTAAACCCAAGTTTTTTCTTTCATGTTTCAGATAAAGCATGCCATTTTAACCCCTTAATGACCAAGGACGTACGCCACACGTCCTCAAAAAAAAGACAGTTAATGACCGAGGACGTGTGGCGTACGTCCTTGGTCTGGAAAGCAGCTGGAAGCGATCCTGCACGCTTCCAGCTGCTTTCCGGTTATTGCAGTGATGCCTCGATATCGAGGCATCCTGCAATAACCCCCCTTGGCCATCCGATGCAGAGAGAGCCACTCTGTGGCCCTCTCTGCACCGGACATCGGTGGCCGGTATCGTTGGTGGGTGGGAGCAAGTCTGGGAGGCGGGTGGTCGGCCATCGATGTGCCGAATGGAGTGGAGGGGGGCGGGATCGGGGGCGGGAGCGTGCACGGGGGGCGGCGGGCGGGCGCGTGCACGGGGCGGGAGCGGGAGGGAACCGCTGCACTTCAGAAAAATAAACTGGGAAAAGTAAAAAAAAAATAAGTTTTTAAAGCTGTAAATAAACAGCTAAGGGACCTGGAAGGGGTGGGGGGTTGATCTTGGGGGGGGGGGGAAGCTACACTACAGAAAAGGTCATTTAAAAAAATAAAAAGGCACATTTTTTTTACTACACTGGGTACTGGCAGACAGCTGCCAGTACCCAAGATGGCGCCCATTAAGGCAGAGGGGGAGGGTTAGAGAGCTGTTTGGTGGGGGATCAGTGAGGCTGGGAGCTAAGGGGGGATCCTACACAGCAGCATATGTAAATATGCTTAAAAAAACACAAAAAAAGATGGCGGGGACAATTGTGGGGTGGGGGAGGGAAGAGAGCTGTTTGGGAGGGATCAGGGGGTCTCATGTTTCAGGTGGGAGGCTGAGCTCTACACTAAAGCTAAAATTAACCCTGCAAGCTCCCTACAAGCTACATAATTAACCCCTTCACTGCTAGCCATAATACACGTGTGAAATGCAGGGGCATTTGGCGGCCTTCTAATTACCAAAAAGCAACGCCAAAGCCATATATGTCTGCTATTTCTGAACAAAGGGGATCCCAGAGAAGCATTTACAACCATTTGTGCCATAATTGCACAAGCCGTTTGTAAATGATTTCAGTGAGAAACCTAAAATTGTGAAAAATTTAACGTTTTTTTTAATTTGATCGCATTTGGCGGTGAAATGGTGGCATGAAATATACCAAAATTGGCCTAGATCAATACTAGGGGTTGTCTACTACACTACACTAAAGCTAAAATTATCCCTAAAGGCTCCCTACATGCTCCATAATTAACCCCTTCACTGCTGGGCATAATACACGTGTAGTGCGCAGTGGCATTTAGCAGCCTTCTAATTACTAAAAAGCAACGCCAAAGCCATATATGTCTGCTATTTCTGAACAAAGGGGATCCCAGAGAAGAATTTACAACCATTTAAGCCATAATTACACAAGCTGTTTGTAAATAATTTCAGTGAGAAACCAAAAGTTTGTGAAAAAATTAGTAAAAAAGTGAACGATTTTTTGTATTTAATCGCATTTGGCGGTGAAATGGTGGCATGAAATATACCAAAATGGGCCTAGATGAATACTTTGGGATGTCTACTAAAAAAAAATATATACATGTCAATGGATATTCAGAGATTCCTGAAAGATATTAGTGTTCTAATGTAACTAGCGCTAATTTTGAAAAATAATGGTTTGGAAATAGCAAAGTGCTAATTGTATTTATGGCCCTATAACTTACAAAAAAAGCAAAGAACATGTAAACATTGGGTATTTCTAAACTCAGGACAAAATTTAAAAACTATTTAGCACGGGTGTTTTTTGGTAGTTGTAGATGTGTAACAGATTTTGGGGGTCATAGTTAGAATAAGTGTGTTTTTTTTCAATTTTTTCCTCATATTTTATATTTTTTTTTATAGTAAATGATAAGATATGATGAAAATAATGGTATCTTTAGAAAGTCCATTTAATGGCGAGAAAATCGGTATATAATATGTGTGGGTACAGTAAATGAGTAAGAGGAAAATTACAGCTAAACACAAACACCGCAGAAATGTAAAAATAGCCTTGGTCCCAAACGGACAGAAAATGGAAAAGTGCTGTGGTCATTAAGGGGTTAAGCAAATTTCTAATTTACTCCTATTATCAATTTTCTTAATTCTCTTGGTATCTTTATTTAAAAAGCAGGAATTAGACTTAGAGCTTAGGAGGTAGCCCATTTTAGATTCAGCACCTGGGTAGCGCTTGCTGATTGGTGGTTAAATTTAGCCACCAATCAGCAAGCGCTATCCAGGGTGCTAAACCAAAAATGGGCTGGCTACTAAGCTTAGATTCCTGCTTTTTAAATAAAGATACCAAGAGAAAGTAGAAAAATTGATAATAGGAGTAAATTAGAAAGTTGCTTAACATTGCATGCTTTATCTAAATCAAGAAAGAAAAAAAATGGCTTGAGTGCTAAGCACTTTCCCACCTGGGTGCTAAGCTGATTTGAGAGTTTTTAAATTTAAAAAAAATTTTAAATATTTTTTTTTAACTTTTTTTCTTTTCTTCCAGATCCCCAAGACTTATACCGTTGGAAAGGTTAGGCGATTACCTTTCCAACGGTGGGTCTGTAGCTGCTTAGATGCCTGAGATACAGGCTTCTAAGCAGCATGCCCCCTTTCCTGTTGTCATTGTCTGTTTTAAATAGAGTTGAGCAGTGACATCACCACGCAAAACGTGAAGCTCCGGCGATGCCTGTCACTATGCAGGCCCGATCGCCGGGGCAGGAGCGGGTGGGAGCCCCCAGATCTCCCTCAAGGTGGGAAAGTGCTAGCGACGGCTCTGAGCCGTCGTTAGCACCTGAGTGGGAAACTCTGCGACGGCTCAGAGCCGTTGTTAGCACTCAAGGGGTTAAAGTGATGGAAAACCTTAACTAATCAAATGCCATATATGTAATCTTTGCCATTAAAAAAGTATATGTGTACATTTTTTTGTTTTTAATCCATCTGTGAAAGGGTTAAATAAATTACTTCATATAGTAATGCTTCTATTGCAATGTTATGCCGGCCCACTTAGATTAACTGGGGGGGTTGTATTTTTTTTTACAGGCAAAAGAGCTGATTACTTTGGGGCAATGCCCCGCAAAAAGCCCTTTTAAGGGCTGGTAAAAGAGCTGGCTACTTTGTAATGTAGAATAGGGTAGGGACTTTTATTATTATTATTATTTTTTTATTAGGGGGCTTAGATTAGGTGTAATTAATTTAAAATTCTTGTAATTTTTTTTAGTTTTTGTAATTTAGTGTTTTTTTTGTATTATAGAATAGTTTATTTAATTGTAGGTAATTGTAGGTAATTTATTTAATTAATTTAATGATAGTGTAGTGTTAGGTTTAATTGTAACTTAGGTTAGGATTTATTTTACAGGTAAATTTGTAATTATTTTAACTAGGTAGCTATTAAATAGCTAATAACTATTTAATAGCTATTGCACCTAGTTAAAATAAATACAAAGTTGCCTGTAAAATAAATATAAATCCTAAAATAGCTACAATATAATTATTCGTTATATTGTAGCTAGATTAGGGTTTATTTAACAGGTAAGTAGTTTTAAATAGGAAGACTTTAGTTAATAAGAGTTCATTTATTTTGTTAGATTTAAATTATATTTAACTTAGGGGGGTGTTAGGGTTAAGGTTAGACTTAGCTTTAGGGGTTAATACATTTATTATAGTAGCGGCGAGGTCCGGTCGGCAGATTAGGGGTTAATACTTGAATTTAGGTGGCGGCGACGTTGGGGGGGGGCAGATTAGGGGTGAATACAATTTATTATAGTGTTTGCGAGGCGGGGGTGCGGCGGTTTAGGGGTTAATACATTTATTATAGTGGCGGCAAGGTCCGGTCGGCAGATTAGGGGTTAATAAGTGTAGTTAGGTTGCGGCGACGTTGGGGGGGCAGATTAGGGGTTAATAAATATAATATAGGGGTCGGCGATGTTAGGGGCAGCAGATGAGGGGTTCATAAGTATAACGTAGGTGGCGGCGATGTACGGTCGGCAGATTAGGGGTTAAAAATATTTATTAGAGTTGCGGCGATGTGGAGGGACCTCGGTTTAGGGGTACATAGGTAGTTTATGGGTGTTGGTGTACTTTAGAGCACTGTAGTTAAGAGCTTTATATACCGGCGTTAGCCCATAAAGCTCTTAACTACAGCCTTTCCATGGGCGGTAGGAGTCTTGTCGGTAGAGGGTCTACCGCTCACTTCAGCCAAGACTCTAAATACCAGCGTTAGGAAGATCCCATTGAAAAGATAGGATACGCAATTGGCGCAAGGGGATCTGCGGTATGGAAAAGTCGCTGCTTGAAAGTGAGCGTTAGACCCTTTCTTTCATGTAATTGGCAAGAGTCCATGAGCTAGTGACATATGGGATATACAATCCTACCAGGAGGGGCAAAGTTTCCCAAACCTCAAAATGCCTATAAATACACCCCTCACCACACCCACAATTCAGTTTTACAAACTTTGGCCTAGATTTAGAGTTGGGCGGTAGCCGTCAAAACCAGCGTTAGAGGCTCCTAACGCTGGTTTTTACCGCCCTCTGGTATTTGGAGTCAGTCAGGAAATAGTCTAACGCTCACTTTGCAGCCGCGACTTTTCCATACCGCAGATCCCCCTACGCCATTTGCGTATCCTATCTTTTCAATGGGATCTTTCTAACGCCGGTATTTAGAGTCTTGGCTGAAGTGAGCGTTAGAAATCTAACGACAAAACTCCAGCCTGCAGAAAAAAGTCAGTAGTTAAGCGCTTTCTGGGCTAACGCCGGTTTATAAAGCTCTTAACTACTGTGCTCTAAAGTACACTAACACCAATAAACTACCTATGTACCCCTAAACCGAGGTCCCCCCACATCGCCGCCACTCTATTAAAATTTTTTAACCCCTAATCTGCCGACCGCACACCGCTGCCATCTACGTTATCCCTATGAACCCCTAATCTGCTGCCCCTAATACCACCTACACCTACATAATATTTATTATCCCCTAATCTGCCGCCCCCAACGTCGCCGCCACCTACCTACACTTATTAACCCCTAATCTGCCGACCGCACCGCACTGCTACTATAATTAATGTATTAACCCCTAATCTTTCCTCCCTAACATCGCCAACACCTAACTTCAAGCATTAACCCCTAATCTGCCGACCGGAGCTCACCGCTACTCTAATACATTTTTTAACCCCTAAAGCTAATTCTAACCCTAACCCTAACACCCCCCTAAATTAAATATAATTTTTATCTAACGAAATAAATTAACTCTTATTAAATAAATTATTCCTATTTAAAGCTAAATACTTACCTGTAAAATAAACCCTAATATAGCTACAATATAACGAATAATTATATTGTAGCTATTTTAGGATTAATATTTATTTTACAGGCAACTTTGTATTTATTTTAACCAGGTACAATAGCTATTAAATAGTTAATAACTATTTAATAGTTACCTAGTTAAAATAATTACAAAATTACCTGTAAAATAAATACTAACCGAAGTTACAATTAAACCAAACACTACACTATCAATAAATTAATTAAATAAAATACCTACAATTATCTACAATTAAACCTAACACTACACTATCAATAAATTAATTAAATAAAATACCTACAATTAAACCTAACACTACATTATCAATAAATTAATTAAATACAATACCTACAAATAACTACAATTAAATAAACTAACTAAAGTACAAAAAATAAAAAAGAACTAAGTTACAAAAAATAAAAAAATATTTACAAACATTAGAAAAATATTACAACAATTTTAAACTAATTACACCTACTCTAAGCCCCCTAATAAAATAACAAAGCCCCCCAAAATAAAAAAATGCCCTACCCTATTCTAAATTAAAAAAGTTCAAAGCTCTTTTTCCTTACCAGCCCTTAAAAGGGCCCTTTGTGGGGCATGCCCCAAAGAATTCAGCTCTTTTGCCTGTAAAAGAAAAATACAACCCCCCCAACATTAAATCCCACCACCCACATACCCCTAATCTAACCCAAGCCCCCCCTTAAATAAACCTAACACTACCCCCCTGAAGATCATCCTACCTTGTCTTCACCACACCGGGTATCACACCGATCCGTCCTGGCTCCGAAGTCTTCATCCAAGCCCAAGCAGGGGCTGGCGATCCATAATCCGTCTGAAGTCTTCTATCAAGCGTCGGCTGAAGAGGTCCAGAAGAGGCTCCAAAGTCTTCATCCTATCCGGGAAGAAGAGGAGATCCGGACTGGCAACCATCTTGATCCAACGGCATCTTCTATCTTCATCCGATGACGAACGGCTCCATCCTGAAGACCTCCAGCGCGGATCTATCCTCTTCTTCCAACGTCCAACTGAAGAATGAAGGTTCCTTTAAGGGACGTCATCCAAGATGGCGTCCCTCGAATTCCGATTGGCTGATAGGATTCTATCAGCCAATCGGAATTAAGGTAGGAAAATTCTGATTGGCTGATGGAATCAGCCAATCAGATTCAAGTTCAATCCGATTGGCTGATTGGATCAGCCAATCAGATTGAGCTCGTATTCTATTGGCTGTTCCGATCAGCCAATAGAATGCGAGCTCAATCTGATTGGCTCACAGTCCCCAAGCTATGAAAGAAGTATCTTGGATACTTGCTTGGGCGGACTCCAGCTCCTGTCTAATCTCTGCGGTGCATATCCCAGGTGTAGACAATTGGGAGGCGGATTATCTCAGCCGCCAGACTTTACATCCAGGGGAGTGGTCTCTCCATCCAGATGTGTTTTCTCAGATTGCTCAGATGTGGAGTCTTCCAGAGATAGATCTCATGGCCTCTCATCTAAACAAGAAACTTCCCAGATACCTGTCCAGGTCCAGGGATGTTCAGGCGGAAGCAGTGGATGCACTGACACTTCCTTGGTGTTATCATCCTGCTTACATCTTCCCGCCTCTAGTTCTCCTTCTAAGAGTGATCTCCAAAATCATCATGGAACAGTTTTTTGTGTTGCTGGTGGCTCCAGCATGGCCTCACAGATTTTGGTATGCGGATCTGGTTCGGATGTCCAGTTGCCCGCCTTGGCCACTTCCGTTACGGCCAGACCTACTATCTCAAGGTCCTTTTTTCCATCAGGATCTCAAATCATTAAATTTGAAGGTATGGAAATTGAACGCTTAGTTCTAAGTCATAGAGGTTTCTCTGACTCAGTGATTAATACTATGTTACATGCTCGTAAATCTGTCTCTAGAAAGATTTATTATAGAGTTTGGAAGACTTACATTTCATGGTGTTCTTCTCACAAATTCTCCTGGAATTCTTTTAGAATTCCTAGAATTTTACAGTTCCTTCAGGATGGTTTGGATAAAGGTTTGTCTGCAAGTTCCTTGAAAGGACAAATCTCCGCTCTTTCTGTTTTATTTCACAGAAAGATTGCTATATTTCATGATATTCACTGTTTTGTATAGGCTTTAGTTCGTATTAAGCCTGTCATTAAATAAATTTCTCCTTCTTAGAGTCTTAATTTGGTTCTGAAGGCTTTACAGGCTCCTCCATTTGAGCATATGCATTCTTTGGACATTAAACTACTTTCTTGGAAAGTGTTGTTCCTTTTGGCTTTCTCTTCTGCTAGAAGAGTTTCTGAGCTATCTGCTCTTTCTTGTGACTCTCCTTTTCTGATTTTTCATCAGGATAAGGCAGTTTTGCTGACTTTTTTTCAATTTTTACCTAAGGTTGTGAATTCTAACAACATTAGTAGAGAAATTGTTGTCCCTTCCTTATGTCCTAATCCTAAGAATTCTTTGGAGAGATCCTTACATTCTTTGGATGTGGTAAGAGCTTTGAAATATTATGTGGAAGCTACTAAAGATTTCAGGAAGACTTCCAGTCTATTTGTTTTATTTTCTGGTCATAGGAAAGGTCAGAAGGCTTCTGCTATTTCCTTGGCTTCTTGGTTGAAACTTTTGATTCATGAAGGTTATTTAGAGTCGGGTCAGGCCCCGCCTCAGAGAATTACAGCTCATTCTACTAGATCAGTCTCCACTTTGTGGGCTTTTAAGAATGAAGCTTCAGTTGATCAGATTTGCAAAGCGGCGACTTGGTCCTCTTTGCATACATTTACTAAATTCTACCGTTTTGATGTATTTGCTTCTTCGGAAGTAGTTTTTGGTAGAAAAGTTCTTCAGGCAGCTGTTTCAGTTTGATTCTTCTGCTTTTGATTTAAGTTTTTTTCTTTCAATAATGAAAATAAACATTTTTTTGGGTTGTGGATTCATTTTTTCAGCAAAATATGGCTGTTTTTATTTTTTGCCCCTCCCTCTCTAGTGACTCTTGAGTGGAAGACTCCACATCTTGGGTATTGATATCCCATATGCCACTAGCTCATGGACTCTTGCCAATTACATGAAAGAAAACATAATTTATGTAAGAACTTACCTGATAAATTCATTTCTTTCATATTGGCAAGAGTCCATGAGGCCCACCCTTTTTATGGTGGTTATGATTTTTTGTATAAAGCACAATTATTTCTAAATTTCCTTTGTTGATGCTTTCTACTCCTTTCTTTATCACCCCACTGCTTGGCTATTCGTTAAACTGAATTGTGGGTGTGGTGAGGGGTGTATTTATAGGCATTTTGAGGTTTGGGAAACGTTGCCCTTCCTGGTAGGATTGTATATCCCATATGTCACTAGCTCATGGACTCTTTTTATAATCATGTTTGTTATGCAATTCTATTAGAACAAGGAGTATAAGGTGCTAGTTATGGGATATACCTACTGTCCCCCAATTATATACTAAATAAATAAATATATATAAATATATATATATATATATATATATATATATATATATATATATATATATATATATATATATATATAGGTAGCTTGCTAAAAAAATAATGTATAGCTAGTGGTCAGAGTGCTAGAGAAAAGCGGGAAAAAGGCCATATATATGTCATAAAGAGTCTCTGTGAGGGTGTGTATGTCTGTGCATTTTCTGTGCATGTCTCTGTAAGGGTGTGTGCGTATGTCTTATTGCATTTTCTGTGGGTGCCTGTGAGGGTGTGTGTGTGGGTATGTATGTCTGTGTTTTCTGTGGATGTCTCTATGAGGGTGTGTGCGTATCTCTTTGTGCATTTTCTGTGGATGCCTCTAAGGGTGGGTGTGTATGTCTTTGTGTGTTTTCTGTGGATGTCTCTGTGAGGATGTGTGTGTGTATGTATGTCTGTGTTTTCTGTGGGTGTCTCTGTGAGGGTGTGTGTGTATGTCTGTGCATTTTTTGTGGATGTCTCTGTGAGGGTATGTGCATATGTCTTTGTGCATTTTTTGGTGTCTCTGTGAGGGTGTTGTGTGTGTATGTATGTCTGTGTGTTTAATGTGGATGTCTCTGTGAGGGTGTGTGCATATGTCTGTTTTCTGTGTGTGTCTCTGTAAGTGTGTGTGCATATGTCTGTGTTTTTTCTGTGGATGTCTCTGTGAGGGTGTGTGCATACGTCTGTGTTTTCTGTGGGTGTCTTTGTGAGGGTGTGTGTGTGTATGTCTTTGTGCATTTTCTGTGGGTGTCTCTGTGAAGGTGTGTGTGTTAGCTGTTCCTTTTTAGGACATTTTGACCTTACTAATGATTATTCACATCTTTCTACAGACTTATTGTTTAGGGAGTTCAGGGCCCTTCCTTTCAGCCACTGCATGCTGTTGTCATCATATAGTCGGCATCTTCCTTGACAAAAAGATAATCAGAACTGCATATTTTGTCTTGTAAATCTCTTTTTTTTTACAAAACTGTAGTCTACCTCTTTACTTGTCAGGTTAATGTAAACAAGTGCTGAGGGTCTGTGTGGGTGTCTTTGTCTGAGTTTGTTTGTGTCTGCTAGAGTGTCTATATGGGAATCCGTATGTGTGAGTGTGTGTTTCAGTTTGAGTGTTTCTTTATTTTTCCATCTAAAGGGGAGGAGAGTCCATGGCTTCATTCATTACTGTTGGGAATTAAGGACCTGGCCACCAGGAGGAGGCAAGTACACCCCAGCCATACACTTAAATACCTCCCCCACTTCCCTCATCCCCTAGTCATTCTTTGCCTTTCGTCACACTAGGATGGCAGACGAGTGCCGGAGTTTCGGAGTAGATTCTTATGGAGGGTAGTACTCTTCGCATTGGGACTGGAGTTTTAAGTAGTCCTGTCAGCCTCTCAGTGAGAGCCTGGACGAAAGTTATAGTCCGGAGATGCAGGGAGAGTCTTTCTGCGAAACTATCTCGACTCATATTAACAGCTCCATAAGCAATCAGCGTTGACGAGTTTCACTGCCTGTTTTCTTCACTCAAGTCCATGTCAGGAGCGAGGCTACTAACCTGTCACACTTGAAGGGCCGTGTTCCTGTTCCACAACGTAGATTCTGGTAAGATCGTTTAATTTTTTATTAATAATGAAAACATTGAAGACAGGGTCACAGTGTGGCGCCTTTTTATCTTTACAGAATCAAGGGTTAATATTCCTGGAAGGGGGATTATTGAACGGGGGGGTTTATACATGATATTGTTTATTGTGTCATTGCTGCGTTATGTGCGAGACGAGGCTCTGGCAATGTGTGGAACTTTCTGGTTGCTTGCGGAAATTTTGCGCGGCCATTTTGGGCGTGTTTTTTCCTAGTGCAGGGGCGGTGCTGCCAGGCATTCCATGTGACTGGGTGTGGCTATCAATCCTTCTCTGTTGATCTGTGGCACAGGAGACATAGTGGTTTCTGTAGTCCGGGTCCTAGGAGGTGGTGTGTGCCCCGGCCATTGGTGGTATAAAGGTGCCTTTTTTTTTATAAATAAAGTTAGTCTACCCAAACGCGCAAGGGTTTGGGGGACTCTCCTTCCTTAACAAAGTCTCATTCCTGTTTTTATTGTGAGGAGGTTCTAGTAGATCAGCCTGCTCAACTATGTTCCACATGCCTTGATAAAGTTACAACATCTAAATGTAAACGGAGGTCTAGTACTACTGAGCCGTCCACCTCTGAGGGTTCTTCGTCCCGGTAGGTGCGTTCCCTACATTCATCTCCGATTGCACATGCAGCGCCCCGGGGTCCAACCGTTACTACTTCGGGAGAGATTCGTTGGCCGTTAGACTATGCGGACCAACTGGAATCGGCGGTTTAGAAAGTGATCCATGCCTTATCACGTTCTGCTAAGCGCAAGCGTAGGGTTTATCATAACGGCCCGGCCCAGGGTTTGACCATGCCGATGGTTGATCCAGAGGCTCTATACAATGACGAGGCCCACTCCGACTGTTCGAAGGAGGCCCCTTCTGGGTCGGAGTCCGTGTCATCTAAACCTCCGGCGGCGGAGGAGCCTGGTTATAGGTTTAGGATGGAGAATTTGCGCTTTCTGCTACAGCAGGTGCTTGCTACTCTAGAGGTTTCCGGAACCTAAGATACCGGAGGAACATGCGATTCCTAAGCTTGACAAGGTATACGAGGACAGGGTAGTGCCTCAGTCTTTCCCGGTTCCCGTTAAGATGGCAAATATTATTAAAAATGAATGGAAGCGATTAGGGTCGTCCTTTTCCCCTTCTTTTTCTTTTAAAAAACTGTTCCCCGTTCTGGACTCTTAGCTTGAGCTGTGGGGGACCATCCCTAAGGAGGATGGGGCCATTTCTACGCTTGCGAAGTGGATGACTTTTCCCCTCGAGTATAGTTCATCGTTTAAGGAGCCCATGGATAAAAAGTTAGAAAACATGGTGTAGAAATTTACACGGTGGTTGAGGTATTCAGGTCCGATGTTGTGTAGGGCCTTAAACGCATGGGTAAGGAGCTTGAAGGTGATTCTCTTGTTGATGGGGAGCCAGTGAAGGTTCCTTAGGTGTTCGGTGATGTGGCATTGGAAGGGGATGTCAAGGATGAGTCTGGCTGAGGTATGTTGGAGTCTCTTTTGGAGTTTGATGGTGGAGCCGGCATAGAGTGCGTTGCCGTAGTCTAACCGGCTGCTGACGAGGGCATGGGTGACTGTTTTCTTGGTTTCGGTAGGGATCCACATGAAGATTTTTCGTAGCAGGTGGAGAATGTGGAAGCATGTTGAGGTGATGGCATTGATTTGTCGGTACATGGAGAGTGAGGAGTCCAGGATGAAGCCTAGATTTTGTACGTGGTCGTTTGGGTTTGGAGGGTGACCGAGGGCTGTGGGCCACCAGGAGTTGTCCCATGCGGATTTATTGGGTCCGAGGAGGAGGACTTCGGTTTTGTCTGTGTTCAGTTTGAGCCGGTTGTCCTTCATCCAGGTGGCGACTGCTGTCAGGTTTTCG
This sequence comes from Bombina bombina, assembly GCF_027579735.1. Taxonomy (NCBI): domain Eukaryota; kingdom Metazoa; phylum Chordata; class Amphibia; order Anura; family Bombinatoridae; genus Bombina; species Bombina bombina. The sequence continues at coordinate 621,544,834 of NC_069500.1, read as the reverse complement.
TGGGCGTTCTTTTTGGCGGTGGTGGGATCTCGGGTGTGTGAGATGATTAACTCGGTGTCGTCGGCGTAGGAGACGATGTTGAGGTCGTGGCGTCGGACGATGGAGGCCATGTAGATGTTGAAGAGGGTGGGGCCGGAGAAGAGAGAGGCCTTTCTAGAGTGTGTGAGAGATCTCGCTTCTCTCGGGGTTATTGTACCAGTACCTCTAGCCGAAAGGGTTCTAGGGTACTATTTCAACCTTTTTGTGGTTCCAAAGAAGATGGGCACGTTCCGCCTGATTCTGGACCTAACGTGTTTAAACAAGTTTCTGAGTGTTCCATCGTTCAAAATGGAAACGATCAGATCTATTCTGCCCCTAGTTATAGACTTGAAGGACGCTTACCTTCAAGTGCCAATCCACAGGGACCACTTCAGGTACCTAAGATTTGCATTTCTGGATCAACACTTCCAGTTTGTGGCCCTTCCTTTTGGTCTGGCGACGGCCCCGAGAGTCTTCACGAAGGTTCTGGGGGCGCTGCTTGTAGTGGCCAGATCCAGGGGCATTGCGGTGGCGCCTTACTGGGACGACATCCTGGTTCAGGCGATGTCGCTCAGCCTCGCAGAGGATCATTCGCGGGCTCTTCTTCTTCTGCTCCAATCTCACGGTTGGAAGATCGACTCAGGATGGAGTTTTCTGGTTCCCAGCAACAGGGTTAAGTTCCTGGGCACGATAATAGACTCTATGTCCATGAAGATATTTCTCATGGATCAGCGGCGCAGGAAGCTTGCGTCTACCTGTCTTGCCCTTCAGTCCTCCTCAAGCCCTTCGGTGGCTCAATGTATGGAGGTGATAGGTCTCATGGTGTCAAGCAAAGATGTCATCCCATTCGCCAGGTTCCACCTCAGACCTCTTCAATTGTGGACGTTGAGACAGTGGAATGGCGATCATTCAGATCTCTCACAGCTGATATCCCTGGATGCTCGGACTCGGAACTCCCTCTCTTGGTGGATTCGTTCAGAGCAACTGTCCATGGGGACATCCTTCTTGAGACCGCCCTGGGAGATTGTGACCATGCACGCCAGTCTGTCAGGATGGGGAGCTGTTTGGGGTGCCAGGATGGCACAAGGAAAGTGGTCCAGGGAGGAGTCTCTCCTTCCAATCAACATCCTAGAACTACGAGCAATCTACAATGCTCTGAAGGCTTGGCCTTCTCTGGGGTCGGTCAGTTTCATCAGATTCCAGACCGACAATATTACCTCGGTGGCTTACATCAACCATCAGGGGGGTATGAGGAGCTCCCTCGCGATGAGGGAGGTGTCTCGGATTCTGGAGTGGGCGGAGTCCCACGACTGCTCGCTCTCAGCGATTCACATTCCGGGTGTGGACAACTGGGAAGCGGACTTTCTCAGCAGACAGTCTTTCCATCCGGAGGAATGGTCTCTTCACCCCGAAGTGTTTGCGGAGATTTGTCACAGATGGGGAACGCCGGAGATACATCTCATGGCGTCCAGATTCAATTGCAAACTACCTCGATACGGGTTGAGGTCCACGAATCCCCGGGTGGAGCTGATAGATGACTTAGTGGTTCCTTGGGATTCAGCTTAGCTTACATTTTTCCTCCTTTACCACTTCTACCTCGCATAGTGGCACACTTCAAACAGGAGCGGACCTCGGCCATTCTGATTGCTCCTTCGTGGCCACGGAGGACGTGGTTTGCGGATCTGGTGGGGATGTCATCCTCTCTGCCGTGGAGGTTACCCTGTTGCAGGGATCTGCTGTCACAGTGCCCCTTTCAGCATCAAAATCTAGATTCTCTGAGGCTGACTGCGTGGAGATTGAAAGCCTAGTCTTTTCTGAAAGTGTGATTGATACTCTAATTCAGGCAGTCACTCGTCGCATCTACCATAAGGTGTAGAGGACTTACTTGTCGTGGTGTGAGAAGCATGGATATCCTTGGCATAAGGTGAAGGTATTTAGAATTCTGTCCTTTCTCCAGGATGGTTTGGAGAAGGGTCTTGCCACTAGTTCCTTAAAGGGACAGATTTTGGCATTATCAGTCTTGCTGCATAGGAGACTCGCTGAGCTCCCTGACATCCAATCTTTTGTTCAGGCTCTGTCTAGAATCAGCCTTGGAGCTTAAACGTAGTCCTTAAGGTTTTGCAGAGGGTTCCGTTTGAACCTATGCATTCCATAGACATTAAGATTCTGTCCTGGAAGGTTCTCTTCCTGTTGGCTATTGCATCGGCACGCAGAGTATCTGAGCTAGCCGCCTTGCAATGTGACCCTCCTTATCTGGTGTTTCATGGGGATAAGGCTGTACTGTGCACTGGTTTGGGGTTTCTCCCCAAGGTGGTGTCTAACGTACATCAATCAGGAAATAATTGTTCCTTCTTTTTGTCCTAACCCTTCTTCGAAGTAGAGGTTATTTCATAACCTGGATGTGGTTCGTGCCTTGACGTTTTATCTTCAGGCTACCAAGGATTTCAGACAGTCTACATCTCTTTTTGTAGTGTATTCTGGGAAGTGTACAGGGCAAAGGGCCTCTGCTACTTCTTTGTCTTTTTGGTTGAGGAGTATAATTCGCTTGGCTTATTAGACATTGGGACATAAGCCTCCTCAGAGGATCACGGCTTATTCAACTAGAGCTGTGGCTTCGTCTTGGGCCTTCAAGAATGAGGCCTCTATGGAGCAAATTTGTAAGGCAGCTACCTGGTCCTCCTTACACACTTTTACAATGTTTTACAAGTTTGACGTTTTTGCTTCTGCAGAAGCTGTTTTTTGCAGGCTGTGGTGCCCTCTGATTAGGGTCCGCCTTTTTACCCTCCTGGTTTCATTCAGTGTCCTCTAGAGCTTGGGTATATGTTCCCAACAGTAATGAATGAAGCCGTGGACTCTCCTTCCCTTTAGATGGAAAACATAAATTATACTTACCTGATAATTTCATTTCCATCGAGGGGATGAGAGTCCACGGCTCCCGCCCATATCTCCGATGGACGGACCTAAATTTAATTCCCTTCTGGCACCATTTATACCCTGATATTTCTCCTAATGTTCCTGGTTCCCTCGGCAGAATGACTGGGGGATGAGGGAAGTGGGGGAGGTATTTAAGCCTTTGGCTGGGGTGTCTTTGCCTCCTCCTGGTGGCCAGGTTTTTAATTCCCAACAGTAATGAATGAAGCCGTGGACTCTCCTCCCCTCGATGGAAATGAAATTATCAGGTAAGCATTATTTATGTTTTCTGTGTTTGTGTGTTACTACCTTTTTTAAACATTTTCAAGTTTGACTACACTTAAGAATAAAGTGCATTTACGTTTTATTCACTTGGTCAAAAATTGCACATTTCAAAGGGGGGGCCCTGATCAATGGTTAAGTAAGGGACCCCAAAATTTTTACTGGCTGCCCTGGATGGCACCATGAATGCCTTAGATTTACCAAAATACTGGCTGACAAGATGACTCCCAGTCTCCTGAAGCTTGGCAGAAGAGTAATATTCCACTATGATAACGAATCAAAGCACATTGCCAAAATCACAAAGGAGTATGGTGCCTGACTTGAATAATGGTAGAGTAACAGACACCCTCCAGCAAAGAGCTGCTGAAAAAAATTATCTCTGAAGAAAGGCAGAACATTTCGCCTGAAATGAGTGCAACTCTAGTGTCCTCCATGCAGAGGGGGGTTGAGTCTGTAATCAAAAATAAACGGGGACATACAAAGTGTTGAAAAAATAAAAGATCTGAATCTTAGTAATGAAAGGTGCACTGACTTTAGTTGCATTGAGTTCATACTGTGGGGCCGGTATTTTTAATACAGTAAATCTAAACTGTTAGTTTTTAATTTTACATAAGAGCAAATACCCTACTGTAAAACTTAGAAGTAATTACTGTAAGGTGATACAATTTTGACATTTTAAGTGATATTTAATCATTTGACATTTAAGTGATATTGCTCAGGGGTAACATAGTAACATAGTAGATGAGGTTGTAAAAAGACCGAAGTCCTTCTAGTTCAACCTATACAAATCTAAAATATATTCAAAAAGCTCCAGTTAAACTTAAATAATCCCACTAAAAGGTGACCCATTTAATACTAGCAATCATATCCATGAATTTTGTTTATAGACTGAAATGTATCCAAATAATTTTTAAATGTATCTAGGGTATTGGCATTCACTACCTCCTTTGGTAATGAGTTCCACAATTTTATTGCTCTTACAGTGTAAAAACTTTTCAGTTGCAGGAGATTAAATCTCCTTTCCTCCAACCTTAAATTGTGACCTCTGGTCACAAACAATTTTCTTGGAATAAACAGAGCTTCTGCCATCTCTGTATATGGGCCTTGAATATATTTATATAAAGTAATCATGTCACCTCTTAAGCGCCTTTTTTCTAAAGAAAACAGACCCAGTTTGGCTAGCCTCTCCTCATAGGTTAAATTCTCCAATCCCCTTATTAGCTTTGTGGCCCTTCTCTGATCTTTTTCTAGTTCTGCAATATCTTTTTTTGCAATTGGTCCCCAGAACTGCACTCCATACTCAAGGTGAGGTCTTACCAGCGCTTTATATAGTGACAGAATTATGCTTTCCTCCCTTGAGTCAATGCCTCTTTTAATACATGCTAGTATCTTATTAGCCTTTGAAGCTGCTGCCCTGCATTGTGCACCCATCTTTATTATCTATTACTATACCCAAATCCCTTTCCTCATGTGTTTGGTTAAGTCTTGTCCCATTTAAATAATACGTTGCCTGCTTATTTTTACTTCCAAAATGTAGAACCTTGTATTTTCCCGTATTAAATCTCATTTTCCATTTACCTGCTCATACTTCTAATTTTTGCAGGTCCCTTTGTAACGAAAGTTCATCCTGCTCTGACCTAATGACCTTACTTAACTTAGTATCATCTGCAAAAATAGAGATGTCCCTATTTAATCCTAGCTCCAAGTCATTTATAAAAATATTAAAAAGAATAGGGCCCAGCACTGATCCCTGGGGTACTCCACTGATTACCTTTGTCCAATCTGAGTATGATCCATTTACTACTACTCGTTGCTCCCTATCTTTTATCCAGTTTTTTCCCCCCAAACTAACATTTTCAGCTATTCCCAGTCCCTTCATTTTGTGCATTAATCTCTCATGTGGCACTGTATCAAACGCCTTTGCAAAATCTAAGTTTATCACATCAACTGATTCCCCTTTATCTATATTTTTACTTACTTCCTCATAGAATCTAATTAGATTAGTTTGACATGATCTATTTCTCATAAAACCATGCTGATTAGAACTCATAATCTTGTTTACACGAATATATGCTCATCAATATAATACTTTATAATCCCTTCAAATATCTTCCCCACTATTGATGTCTGACTAACTGGTCTATAGCTTCCTGGATCATCCCTACTTCCCTTTTTGAAGAGTGGCACCACATCAGCTTTACGCCAATCCTTGGGTACCATGCCTGAGGATAATGAGTCTTGAAAAATTAAGAGCAAACACAAGGAGTCAGCGCACCCGGCGTTAAAGAAACTGAAGGCACACAGTAAAATGCTCAAAAGGTAGATTTAATGCAATGCATAAATAAACATCACATTACAAGGCCAGAAGTGTATGGTGGCTGGCTCCACCGGGAATAAAAGTTAATAAGGTCAGACGCGTTTCCTGTGGATATATCACATATTCATCAGTGACCATACTGCACACAGACTGAATAGAGCCTTATATCTAGGCAGGGAACACTCCCATTTAATTGCCGGTCCAATAGTAAGAGGACCTATACTGGCTGAAAAAAGTGGGTGTGCAGTAAGGAGTGATGCGTGAGAGCAGTTCACAATCCATGGTCTTTAAACTTTAATAGGGAAACAGGTAATACATATGATAATTTGCCATATGGAAAAACAAAACAAATAACACTGCAAACATGTTAAGCAATAAAAAATAAAAAATATATAATATGAATAATAAATAAACCACCTGTTACCCTTAAATAAAATGATTATTAAGTTAAAAAAGAAAATTGAAAAATATATATAAATACTGCTAGGCGAAAATTTAAAGTGACAGTAAGGTGGATAATAATACTATGTCAGACAATATAAAGAAATGATACTATAGTAATAATGCTTATTGATCAACATATAACTTAACATCCCACTCTGAATTTAAACCAATGGGAAGGCGGGTATCCAAATGAAAAATCCAAAACACCTCTTTTTTACTGAGGATCAAACCTCTATTACCTCCTCTGGGGTGTCTGGGGATCATTTGGATAGCCTGGAATGTCAACAAAGAACTGTCTGAATTATGATATCTTCTGAAATGCAGGGATATTGGAGTAGTTGACTCCGGATCCTCAATGGAGCGTAAGTGTTCTAAAAAACGGTCCTTCATGGCACGGGTCGTTTGACCTACATACTGCCTGAAACATCCCTTGCATGTCAGAAGATAAACAACATAACAAGAATTACAGGTCATGTGTTCTCTAATCTGAAAAGATTTATTAGTAGCAGAAGACACAAAGCTGTTCCCAAAAGTCGCATAGGAACAAGATTTGCATCTCCTGCTGCCACACCGAAAAAATCCTGGTTTAATCGAGAGCCAATTGGCTCTCAATGGTTTCCTGGGCAACATAGATGGGGACAGTAAGTTCCCTAATGTTGGTGCCTTACGTGATACAAAGCAGGTGCCATCATTTAATATGCTTTTTAGACTCTCATCAGTATTTAGAATAGGAAGTGCCTTGCGAACAATGTCGCATATTTTACCATATTCAACACTATATGTAGTAATGAATTTAAGTTTGTTTACCCTACTCTGTTTTTTGGAAGTATTGAACTGAAAAAGATCTTTTCTTGTTGTCTGATCAACTTCTTTTTTGACATTCTCAAGAGCTGTTTCAGAGTACCCTCTTTCAATTAATCTAGCAGTTAAGTTACTTTTATTCCCGGTGGAGCCAGCCACCATACACTTCTGGCCTTGTAATGTGATGTTTATTTATGCATTGCATTAAATCTACCTTTTGAGCATTTTACTGTGTGCCTTCAGTTTCTTTAACGCCGGGTGCGCTGACTCCTTGTGTTTGCTGTGTTCTGTTGGAGCGGAGGTGGATCGCTCCTGTCCTCGCACCGGCTGTTGGATCCTGCTACGTCATCACGACATCTTTGGAGGAGGGACCATCTACGTGAAGGCCACTCCAGAATCACACAATACCGTAAGCTGCCGTTTCTGAGCGCTCCCTCACGTTGGTTTGTTGAAAAATTAAGAGTAGAGGTTGTCTATAACAGTGCTAAATTCCCTTAACACCCTTGGGTGTATTCCATCTGGGCCTGGCGTTTTATTTACCTTAATATTATCCAATGTGTTCCTGATATTCTCTATACATAACCCAATTAATGGTATGGGCTGGCATGTTCTATTTTGTTCCAAAGTATCATCCAATGGTTCCTCTCTTATGTATACTGAAGAAAAAAACTGGTTTAGTATCTCAGCCTTCTCCCTGTCACTGTTAATCATGCTACCCTCCCCGCATTTTAATGTACCTATATTGTCTTACTTAGATTTTTTGCTATTTATGTACTTAAAGAACCTTTTAGGGTTAGATTTAGAATCCTTTGCAATTAATTTTTCATTTTCAATTTTGGCTAATTTGATTGCTTTTTTGCATGCTTTGTTACATTCCTTATAAATATGGAATTTTGAGTCTGTACTATTTTCTTTGAATAATTTAAATGCCCTACGTTTTTTCCTAATTTCTCTTAACACATTTATATTCAGCCACATTGGCTTGGATTTTTTATTTTTATTTTTATAACCATATGGTATTTGTTGATATGTATATTTATTTAACAAAGTTTTAAATGTTATCCATTTATCCTCTGTATTTTTATTAGAGAATACTTTGTCCCAATTTATGTTATTTAATGATTTCCTTAAATCGTTGAATTTTGCTTTCTTAAAATTAAAAGTCTTGGTTAAACCTTTAAGACACTGCTTATGAAAAGAAATTTCAAATGTGACCATGTTATGATCACTGTTGCCCAAATGTTCTTTGACTTCTATGTTTGATATTATATCTGTATTATTTGATAGCACTAAATCCAATATAGCGTTACTCCTAGTTGGCCCCTCTATTCATTGTGACAAGAAGTTATCCCTGAGAACATTTATAAATCTATCCCCCTTAGCTGAATTACTAGTTTCATTGGCCCAGTTTATATCAGGGTAGTTAAAATCTCCCATAATTACAGCACTGTTATTAGCAGCCTTACCTATTTGTATTAGTAGTTGAGTTTCATCCAGGTCACTAATGTTGGGGGGCTTGTTGCATGTTCCTAGTAATATTTTTTTAGGATTTTTCACCCACTCTTTATTTCCACCCACAGGGTCTCTACATTGTCGCCTGTATCAGAAATATCTTCCCTTATTGTAGATTTAAGGTTAGGCTTAATATACATGCAGATTCCTCCACCCCTTTTATTATTCCTGTCCCTCCTAAATAAAGTATACCCCTCTAAGTTAACTGCCCAGTCATGTGAATCATCCCACCAAGTTTCAGTTATACTGATAACATCATAGTCCTCTTCTGCAACTAAGAGCGTAAGCTCCCCCATTTTACCTGTCATGCTTCTTGCATTTGTTGTCATACATTTAATTTTCATGTGCTTTCTGCTGATACTTGGGGGCATATCTATCAAGCTCCGGATAGAGCTTGAGGCCCCGTGTTTCTGGTGAGCCTGCAGGCTCGCCAGAAACACCAGTTATGAAGCAGCGGTCTAAGGACCGGTGCTCCATAGACAGACATCGCCTCAATTCAACCCGATCGAGAACGATCGGGTTGATTGACACCCCCTGCTGGCGGCCGACTGGCCGCGAGTCTGCAGGGGGCGGCGTTGCACCAGCAGCTCTTGTGAGCTGCTGGTGCAATGTTAAATGCGGAGAGCGTATTGCTCTCCGCATTTAGCAAGGTCGTGCGGACCTGATCCGCACTGTCGGATCAGGTCCACAAGACATTTGATAAATAGGGGGCTTGGTGTGCTTTCCTCCATACTTTCTAATGTGACATTTCTTAAGTCATCTCTTCCTTGAGATATCAAATGACTGACTTCTGTTGTATACTATATTATATATATATATCAGTGTTCTCCCCAGGACCTTTTCTCATTGAATACATTTTATGTTAAATTATGCAATTTGTGCTTGGAATAGTAGAAAATTATATAATATTATAAAATATTAAACATTTTCAATGGAGAACAGTATATATAAACAATCACTGCACTCACAGGTCTTAAAAACACCTTTCCTTTATTCAAAACTCCATAAAATATTCAAATCTTTGGCTTCACATTAAGCATTTGTCAAGACTTAAATCAATTACTTTCGAATTTGTGGTATATCTACACGTCCTGGATAGCTTAAAGGGACAGTCTAGTCCAAAAAAAACTTTCATGATTCAGATAGGGCATGTAATTTTAAACAATTTTCCAATTTACTTTTATCACCACTTTTTCTTTGTTCTCATGGTATTCTTAGTTGAAAGCTTAACCTAGGAGGTTCATATGCTAATTTCTTAGACCTTGAAGGCCGCCTCTTAAGAATGCATTTTAACAGGTTTTTCACCACTAGAGGGTGTTAGTTCATGTTTTTCATATAGATAACACTGTGCTCGTGCACGTGAAGTTATCTGGGAGTCATCACTGATTGGCTAAACTGCAAGTCTGTCAAAAGAACTGAAATAAAGGGGCAGTCTGCAGAGGCTTAGATACAAGATAATCACAGAGGTAAAAACTATATAAATATAACTGTGTTGGTTATGCAAAACTAGGGAATGGGTAAACAAGGGATTATCTATCTTTTAAAACAATAACAATTCTGGTGTAGATTGTCCCTTTAAAGGGACAGGAAACCTCAACATTTTCTTTCATAATTTGGATAGAACATACAATTTTAAACAACTTACAAAATTTACTTCTATTATTCTATTATCTATCTTCTATTAAATTTGCTTCATTTTCTTGTTTTCCTTTGCTAAAGGAACAGCACTGCAATACTGGCAGCTAGTTGAACACATCTAGTTAATCAATCACAAGAGACACGTGTGCAGGCACCAATCAACAGCGAGCTCCCACTAGTGGGAATATGTGCATATTTTTTTTTAACAAGGGATACCAAGAGAACAAAGCATATTTGAAAATAGAAGTAAATTTAAAAATGACATGCTCTTTCTGAATCATGCAAATTTATTTTTATACTATACGCCAAAGCTGCAGGTAGCTCCAGCAGTCTCGGCTGTAACTTTATGCCTGGAGTTACTGAGCTCCAAGCATCTTCCTGCGTATGGAACTGGAGCACGATCGGTGCTCCGGTTCCATATGAAGACAGATGCCAAATCGTTACAGACTGTGTGTGTCACTGTCTTTAACGATTATCTTCTCATGCTGGCGAGAGGTGTGGGATGGAAACAGGGATGTGAATGGGCTGTCCAGCAGTGGAGGGGGGAGGGAGGGACGGGGAGCAAGTGGGGTGGCCCTACACTGCAGGAAAAAATAAAAATAAATGGTGAGTGAGGGATGAGGAGCTAAACTACAGAAACAAGGTGACAGCTGCCAGTACTAAAGATGGCCGCAAGTAGTGGAAGGGTTAGAGAGCTATTTGGGGGGGATCAGTGAGGTAGGAGGGTTGAGGAGGATCACTACACTGCAGAAGAAAATAAATATAAAAATACATTTTATAATAAAAAAAATAATTAAACTGCATACTGGCAGACTGTCTGCCAGTACCTAAGATGGTGGTGACCAGTATGTGTGTGGGGGGGGTGATTTTAATTGCATGATTCGATTAATCGCAATTTTTTATCTTGCTGCAACAATAAAAACTGACAAAACCTTAACTAATTATTGTAATTTGAAAATTTACTGCACTGCTCTTTGACTGCCAGTTTTGTTGTTTGTATTTCTTCTGTTAAGTGTGATCAGTCCACGGGTCATCATTACTTCTGGGATATTAACTGCTCCCCTACAGGAAGTGCAAGAGGATTCACCCAGCAGAGCTGCATATAGCTCCTCCCCTCTACGTCACTCCCAGTCATTCTCTTGCACCCAGCAACTAGATAGGTCGTGTGAGAGGACTATGGTGATTATACTTAGTTTTATATCTTCAATCAAAAGTTTGTTATTTTAAAATAGCACCGGAGTGTGTTATTACCTCTCTGGCAGAGTTTGAGGAAGAATCTACCAGAGTTTTGCTATGATTTTAGCCGGAGTAGTTAAGATCATATTGCTGTTCTCGGCCATCTGAGGAGTGAGGTAAACTTCAGATCAGGGGACAGCGGGCAGATGAATCTGCATAGAGGTATGTAGCAGTTTTTATTTTCTGACAATGGAATTGATGAGAAAATCCTGCCATACCGATATAATGTCATGTATGTATACTTTACACTTCAGTATTCTGGGAGAATGGTACTTCACTAGAATTACACTGTAAGAAAGACATAAAGCTGTTTAATAACTAGAGATTATGTTTAACGTTTTTGCTGGAATGTAAAATCGTTTTCATTTGCTGAGGTACTGAGTGAATAAATGTTTGGGCACCATTTTTCCACTTGGCAGTTGCTTAAATCATTTTTTTCTGTCAGTTTCTGTTCTCCCTCACTGCTGTGTGTGTGGGGGAGGGGCGCTTTTACTATGCATCAAATATTTCAGTCAGCAACTCATTGTATTCCCTGCATGATCTGGTTCATCTCTACAGAGCTCAGGGGTCTTCAAAACTTATTTTGAGGGAGGTAATTTCTCTCAGCAGAGCTGTGAGAATTATAGTTTGACTGAAATAAAAACTTTTATTCTGTAATTTGTTTCCTGCTTTCAGAAATTGTTATCTTTGCTAATGGGATTAAACCTTTGCTAAAGTTGTGTTGTTTACAAGGATTGAGGCTATAACTGTTTCAATTTATTAATTTTTAACTGTCATAGATCTTCTGTGCTTCTTAAAGGCACAGTACGTTTTAATATTATTCTATTTGAATTGTATTTCCAAGTTGCAAGTTTATTTGCTAGTGTGTTAAACATGTCTGATTCAGAAGATGATACCTTTGTCATTTGTTGCAATGCCAAAGTGGAGCCCAATAGAAATTTATGTACTAACTGTATTGATGCTACTTTAAATAAAAATCAATCTGTACAAATTGAACAAATTTCACCAAACAACGAGGGGAGAGTTATGCCGACTAACTCGCCTCACGTGTCAGTACCTACATCTCCCGCTCAGAGGGAGGTGCGTGATATTGTAGCGCCGAGTACAGCTGGGCGGCCATTACAAATCACATTACAGGATATGGCTACTGTTATGACTGAAGTTTTGGCTAAATTACCAGAACTAAAAGGTAAGCGTGATCACTCTGGGGTGAGAACAGAGTGCGCTGATAATATTAGGGCCATGTCAGACACTGAGTCACAGGTGGCAGAACATGAGGACGGAGAACTTCATTCTGTGGGTGACGGTTCTGATCCAAACAGACTGGATTCAGATATTTCAAATTTTAAATTTAAACTGGAAAACCTCTGTGTATTACTAGGGGAGGTGTTAGCGGCTCTGAATGATTGTAACACAGTTGCAATACCAGAGAAAATGTGTAGGTTGGATAAATATTTTGCGGTACCGACGAGTACTGAGGTTTTTCCTATACCTAAGAGACTTACTGAAATTGTTACTAAGGAGTGGGATAGACCCGGTGTGCCGTTCTCACCCCCTCCGATATTTAGAAAAATGTTTCCAATAGACGCCACCACAAGGGACTTATGGCAAACGGTCCCTAAGGTGGAGGGAGCAGTTTCTACCTTAGCTAAGCGTACCACTATCCCGGTGGAGGATAGCTGTGCTTTTTCAGATCCAATGGATAAAAAGTTAGAGGGTTACCTTAAGAAAATGTTTGTTCAACAAGGTTTTATATTGCAACCCCTTGCATGCATTGCGCCGATCACGGCTGCAGCGGCATTCTGGATTGAGTCTCTGGAAGAGAACATTGGTTCAGCTACTCTGGACGACATTACGGACAGGCTTAGAGTCCTTAAACTAGCTAATTCATTCATTTCGGAGGCCGTAGTACATCTTACTAAACTTACGGCGAAGAATTCAGGATTCGCCATTCAGGCACGCAGGGCGCTGTGGCTAAAATCCTGGTCAGCTGATGTTACTTCTAAGTCTAAATTGCTTAATATACCTTTCAAAGGGCAGACCTTATTCGGGCCCGGGTTGAAAGAGATTATCGCTGACATTTCAGGAGGTAAAGGCCATGCCCTGCCTCAGGACAAAGCCAAAGCCAAGACTAGACAGTCTAGTTTTCGTTCCTTTCGTAATTTCAAAGCAGGAGCAGCATCAACTTCCTCTGCACCAAAACAGGAAGGAGCTGTTGCTCGCTACAGACAAGGCTGGAAACCTAACCAGTCCTGGAACAAGGGCAAGCAGACTAGGAAACCTGCTGCTGCCCCCAAAACAGCATGAATTGAGGGCCCCCGATCCGGGATCGGATCTAGTGGGGGGCAGACTTTCTCTCTTCGCCCAGGCTTGGGCAAGAGATGTTCAGGATCCCTGGGCGCTAGAGATAATATCTCAGGGATACCTTCTGGACTTCAAATACTCTCCTCCAAGAGAGAGATTTCATCTGTCAAGATTGTCAACAATCCAGACAAAGAAAGAGGCTTTTCTACGCTGCGTACAAGAGCTCTTGTTAATGGGAGTAATCCATCCAGTTCCACGATCGGAACAGGGACAGGGGTTTTACTCAAATCTGTTTGTGGTTCCCAAAAAAGAGGGAACTTTCAGACCAATCCTGGACTTAAAGATCCTAAACAAATTCCTAAGAGTTCCATCGTTCAAGATGGAGACTATTCGGACAATTTTACCTATGATCCAAGAGGGTCAGTACATGACCACTGTAGATTTAAAAGATGCTTACCTGCACATACCGATTCACAAAGATCATTACCGGTACCTAAGGTTTGCCTTCCTAGACAGGCATTACCAGTTTGTGGCTCTTCCATTCGGATTGGCTACAGCGCCAAGAATCTTCACAAAGGTTCTGGGTGCTCTTCTGGCGGTACTAAGACCGCGGGGAATCTCGGTAGCTCCATACCTAGACGACATTCTGATACAAGCTTCAAGCTTTCAAACTGCCAAATCTCATACAGAGTTAGTGCTGGCATTTCTAAGGTCACATGGATGGAGGGTGAACGAAAAGAAAAGTTCACTCGTTCCACTCACAAGAGTTCCCTTCCTGGGGACTCTTATAGATTCTGTAGAAATGAAGATTTACCTGACAGAGGACAGGCTATCAAGACTTCAAAGTGCTTGCCGCACTCTTCATTCCATTCAACACCCGTCAGTGGCTCAATGTATGGAGGTAATCGGCTTAATGGTAGCGGCAATGGACATAGTACCCTTTGCACGCTTACACCTCAGACCACTGCAACTGTGCATGCTAGGTCAGTGGAATGGGGATTACTCAGACTTATCCCCTTCTCTGAATCTGGATCAAGAGACCAGAAATTCTCTTCTATGGTGGCTTTCTCGGCCACACCTGTCCAGGGGGATGCCATTCAGCAGACCAGACTGGACAATTGTAACAACAGACGCCAGCCTTCTAGGTTGGGGTGCCGTCTGGAATTCCCTGAAGGCTCAGGGACTATGGAGTCAGGAGGAGAGTCTCCTGCCAATAAACATTCTGGAATTGAGAGCAGTTCTCAATGCCCTCCTGGCTTGGCCCCAGTTGACAACTCGGGGGTTCATCAGGTTTCAGTCGGACAACATCACGACTGTAGCTTACATCAACCATCAGGGAGGGACAAGAAGCTCCCTAGCTATGATGGAAGTATCAAAGATAATTCGCTGGGCAGAGTCTCACTCTTGCCACCTGTCAGCAATCCACATCCCGGGAGTGGAGAACTGGGAGGCGGATTTCTTAAGTCGTCAGACTTTTCATCCGGGGGAGTGGGAACTTCATCCGGAGGTCTTTGCCCAAATACTTCGACGTTGGGGCAAACCAGAGATAGATCTCATGGCGTCTCGACAGAACGCCAAGCTTCCTCGTTACGGGTCCAGATCCAGGGATCCAGGAGCAGTCCTGATAGATGCTCTGACAGCACCTTGGGACTTCAGGATGGCTTACGTGTTTCCACCCTTCCCGTTGCTTCCTCGATTGATAGCCAGAATCAAACAAGAGAGAGCATCAGTGATTCTAATAGCACCTGCGTGGCCACGCAGGACTTGGTATGCAGACCTGGTGGACATGTCATCCTGTCCGCCTTGGTCTCTACCTCTGAAACAGGACCTTCTGATACAGGGTCCCTTCAAACATCAAAATCTAACTTCTCTGAAGCTGACTGCTTGGAAATTGAACGCTTAATTTTATCAAGACGTGGGTTTTCTGAGTCAGTTATTAGTACCTTAATACAGACTAGGAAACCTGTTACCAGAAAGATTTACCATAAGATATGGCGTAAATACCTACATTGGTGTGAATCCAAAGGTTACTCTTGGAGTAAGGTTAGGATTCCTAGGATATTGTCTTTTCTACAAGAAGGTTTAGAAAAGGGTTTATCTGCTAGTTCATTAAAGGGACAGATCTCAGCTCTGTCCATTCTGTTACACAAACGTCTGTCAGAAGTTCCTGACGTCCAGGCTTTTTGTCAGGCTTTGGCCAGGATTAAGCCTGTGTTTAAAACTGTTGCTCCACCATGGAGTTTAAACCTTGTTCTTAATGTTTTACAGGGCGTTCCGTTTGAACCCCTTCATTCCATTGATATAAAGTTGTTATCTTGGGAAGTTCTATTTTTAATGGCTATTTCCTCGGCTCGAAGAGTCTCTGAATTATCAGCCTTACATTGTGATTCTCCTTATTTGATTTTTCATTCGGATAAGGTAGTCCTGCGTACTAAACCTGGGTTCTTACCTAAGGTAGTTACTAACAGGAATATCAATCAAGAGATTGTTGTTCCTTCTTTATGCCCAAATCCTTCTTCAAAGAAGGAACGTCTACTGCACAACCTGGATGTAGTCCGGGCTCTAAAATTTTACTTGCAGGCAACTAAGGAATTCCGACAAACGTATTCTCTGTTTGTCATTTACTCTGGGCAGAGGAGAGGTCAAAAAGCTTCCGCTACCTCTCTTTCTTTTTGGCTTCGTAGCATAATTCGTTTAGCTTATGAGACTGCTGGACAGCAGCCCCCTGA
Source organism: Bombina bombina (assembly GCF_027579735.1). NCBI lineage: Eukaryota > Metazoa > Chordata > Amphibia > Anura > Bombinatoridae > Bombina > Bombina bombina. The sequence continues at coordinate 621,528,643 of NC_069500.1, read as the reverse complement.
AAGAATTACAGCTCATTCTACTAGAGCTGTGGCTTCCACTTGGGCCTTCAAGAATGAGGCCTCTGTTGAACAGATTTGCAAGGCTGCAACTTGGTCTTCGCTTCATACTTTTTCCAAATTTTACAAATTTGACACCTTTGCTTCATCGGAGGCTATTTTTGGGAGAAAGGTTCTTCAGGCAGTGGTTCCTTCTGTATAAAGAGTCTGCCTATCCCTCCCGTCATCCGTGTACTTTTGCTTTGGTATTGGTATCCCAGAAGTAATGATGACCCGTGGACTGATCACACTTAACAGAAGAAAACATAATTTATGCTTACCTGATAAATTCCTTTCTTCTGTAGTGTGATCAGTCCACGGCCCGCCCTGTTTTTAAGGCAGGTAAATATTTTTTAATTTATACTCCAGTCACCACTTCACCCTTGGCTTTTCCTTTCTCGTTGGTCCTTGGTCGAATGACTGGGAGTGACGTAGAGGGGAGGAGCTATATGCAGCTCTGCTGGGTGAATCCTCTTGCACTTCCTGTAGGGGAGCAGTTAATATCCCAGAAGTAATGATGACCCGTGGACTGATCACACTACAGAAGAAAGGAATTTATCAGGTAAGCATAAATTATGTTTTTACAGTTTAATGCATTTTATATTGACAAATGAATGTTTAACAGTTTTTTGTACCAAAAAAAATCGAGATTAAAATCGCAATATTCATTTTTTCCCCCATATCCCACAGCCCTAATATATTTTGTGGTCAAATACCTGAAAACTTAAAAAAGCATATTTATTCAATATTTATATTTAATAATGGTTTTAACTGTGTATGTTCTGTAAATATTTCATGTTCCGATGTTCTTCTCATAGGGGAATATGTTCTAAGTATTTTAAATAGATATTCTTATATATATATATATATATATATATATATATATATATATATATATATATATATATATATATATATATATATATATATAGCTGTATGTATATCTATACCTCTATATAATCACATTTTATGTGAAGACCATTGGAATGTAAAATATTCATATTTTATGTTGGGTTTAGTGCTCTTGAATAAACAAGGTCAGGATAATGCACGATGTATGGGTGTTAGGTTTTCACTCACACTTTTTCTTTCAACTTGTAATACAAGCGCAGCCAACACGTTCCAAAAGTTTCCCTTCTAGTTAAGTTAACGCACGAGTGGGAGCGCAAAATTGCGCTCCACTCGTAATCTAGTGCTAAATAGGTACTAGGGACATATTTTATGCTCAAGGGCTCAAGGATCTACTCATTAATTGCATTCATGTCATGCTATACAAAAAACAATTTCTTAGATATCCTTGAGACAGTGGGGCATATTTATTAGGCTCCGTATGGAGCTTGATGCCCCTTGTTTCCGGTGAGTCTTCAGGCCTGCCTGGAAACAGAAGTTATGAAGCAGCGGTCTAAAGACCACTGCTCCATAACTTGTCCGCGGACAGAAATCAACCCAATCGAATACGATTGGTTTGATTGATACCCCTTGCTAGCGGCCGCGAATCTGCAGGGGGCGGCATTGCACCAGCAGTTCACAAGAACTGCTGGTGCAATGATAAATCCCGACAGCGTCAGCATTTATCAATGTGTGGCACCACATAATACGCTATTTATCTGCTGAGGAGTTTTGATTTTCTTCTGTTATGTGTGATCAGTCCACGGGTCATCATTACTTCTGGGATATTAGCTGCTCCCCTACAGGAAGTGCAAGAGGATTCACCCAGCAGAGTTGCTATATAGCTCCTCCCCTCTACGTCACCTCCAGTCATTCTCTTGCACCCAGACTAGATAGGAGGTGTGAGAGGACTATGGTGATTATACTTAGTTTTTAGAACTTCAATCAAAAGTTTGTTATTTTACAATAGCACCGGAGCGTGTTATTACCTCTCTGGCAGAGTTTGAAGAAGAATCTACCAGAGTTTTTTCTTATGATTTTAACCGGAGTAGTTAAGATCATATTGCTGTTTCTCGGCCATCTGAGGGAGGTAAAAGCTTCAGATCAGGGGACAGCGGGCAGTTGAATCTGCATTGAGGTATGTCGCAGTTGTTATTTTCTGAATGGAATTGATGAAAAAATCCTGCCGTACCGTTATAATGAACATGTATGTATACTCTACACTTTAGTATTCTGGGGATGGTATTTCACCGGAATTACTCTGTAAAAGTACATTAAACCTTTTATTAGGTATTTTTCATGTTAAACGTTTTTGCTGGAATGTAGAATCGTTTGCATTAATGAGGTACTGAGTGAATAAGTATTTGGGCATTATTTTCCACTTGGCAGTTTGCTTGTGTTAATTATGACAGTTTCGTTTCTCTCTCACTGCTGTGTGTGAGAGGGAGGGGCCGTTTTTGGCGCTCTTTGCTACGCATCAAAAATTTCCAGTCAGTTTTTCTGCATGATCCGGTTCATCTCTAACAGAACTCAGGGGTCTTCAAACTTCTTTGAAGGGAGGTAGATTCTCTCAGCAGAGCTGTGAGACTTATATAGTGACTGTGATTTTAAACGTTGTTTAAAATTTAATTAGTGTTGTTTTACTAATGGGAACAAACCTTTGCTAAAAAGTTGTGTTGTTTGTTAAGAGTGATGCTATAACTGTTTTTTCAGTTCATTATTTCAACTGTCATTTAATCGTTTAGTGCTTCTTGAGGCACAGTACGTTTTTATTAAATAAAATTGTAACCGAGTTGCATGTTTATTGCTAGTGTGTTAAACATGTCTGATTCAGAGGAAAATACCTGTGTCATTTGTTCCAATGCCAAGGTGGAGCCCAATAGAAATTTATGTACTAACTGTATTGATGCTACCTTAAATAAAAGCCAATCTGTACAAATTGAACAAATTTCACCAAACAGCGAGGGGAGAGTTATGCCGACTAACTCGCCTCACGTGTCAGTACCTGCATCTCCCGCCCGGGAGGTGCGTGATATTATGGCGCCTAGTACATCTGGGCAGCCATTACAGATAACATTACAAGATATGGCTACTGTTATGACTGAAGTTTTGGCTAAATTACCAGAACTAAGAGGCAAGCGTGATCACTCTGGGGTAAGAACAGAGTGCGCTGATAATTCTAGGGCCATGTCTGATACTGCGTCACAGCTTGCAGAGCATGAGGACGGAGAGCTTCATTCTGTAGGTGACGGTTCTGATCCAAACAGATTGGATTCAGATATTTCAAATTTTAAATTTAAATTGGAAAACCTCCGTGTATTACTAGGGGAGGTTTTAGCAGCTCTCAACGATTGTAACGCTGTTGCAATACCAGAGAAAATGTGTAGGTTGGATAAATACTTTGCGGTACCGGCGAGTACTGACGTTTTTCCTATACCTAAGAGATTAACTGAAATTGTTACTAAGGAGTGGGATAGACCCGGTGTGCCGTTCTCACCCCCTCCAATATTTAGAAAGATGTTTCCAATAGACGCCACCACACGGGACTTATGGCAAACGGTCCCTAAGGTGGAGGGAGCAGTTTCTACTTTAGCTAAGCGTACCACTATCCCGGTGGAGGATAGCTGTGCTTTTTCAGATCCTATGGATAAAAAATTAGAGGGTTACCTTAAGAAAATGTTTATTCAACAAGGTTTTATATTACAACCCCTTGCATGCATCGCGCCGATCTCGGCTGCGGCAGCATTTTGGATTGAGTCTCTGGAAGAGAACCTTAGTTCAGCTACGCTGGACGACATTACGGACAGGCTTAGAGTCCTTAAACTAGCTAATTCATTCATTTCGGAGGCCGTAGTACATTTAACCAAACTTACGGCTAAGAATTCAGGATTCGCCATTCAGGCACGCAGAGCGCTGTGGCTAAAATCCTGGTCGGCTGATGTAACTTCTAAGTCCAAATTACTTAGTATACCTTTCAAGGGGCAAACTTTATTTGGGCCCGGTTTGAAAGAAATTATTGCTGACATTACAGGAGGTAAGGGCCACGCCCTACCTCAAGACAAAGCCAAAGCTAAGGCTAGACAGTCTAATTTTCGTCCCTTTCGGAATTTCAAAGCAGGAGCAGCGCCAACTTCCACTGCACCAAAACAGGGAGGAGCTGTTGCTCGTTACAGACAAGGCTGGAAGCCTAATCAGTCCTGGAACAAGGGCAAGCAGGCCAGTAAACCTGCTGCTGTCCCAAAGACAGCATGAACCGAGGGCCCCCGGTCCGGGACCGGATCTAGTGGGGGGCAGACTCTCTCTCTTCGCCCAGGCTTGGGCAAGAGATGTCCAGGATCCCTGGGCGCTAGAGATCATATCTCAGGGATACCTTCTAGACTTCAAATCCTCTCCCCCAAGAGGGAGATTTCATCTGTCAAGGTTGTCAACAAACCAAATAAAGAAAGACGCGTTTCTACGCTGTGTACAAGATCTATTATTAATGGGAGTGATCCATCCGGTTCCGCGGTCGGAACAAGGACAAGGGTTTTACTCAAACCTGTTTGTGGTTCCCAAAAAAGAGGGAACTTTCAGGCCGATCTTGGATTTAAAGATCCTAAACAAATTCCTAAGAGTTCCATCGTTCAAAATGGAAACTATTCGGACAATCTTACCCATGATCCAAGAGGGTCAGTACATGACCACAGTGGATCTAAAGGATGCTTACCTTCACATACCGATTCACAAAGATCATTACCGGTATCTAAGGTTTGCCTTCTTAAACAGGCATTACCAGTTTGTAGCCCTTCCATTCGGATTGGCTACGGCTCCAAGAATCTTTACAAAGGTTCTGGGTGCCCTTCTGGCGGTACTAAGACCGCGAGGAATTTCGGTAGCTCCGTACCTAGACGACATTCTGATACAAGCTTCAAGCTTTCAAACTGCCAAGTCTCATACAGAGTTAGTTCTGGCATTTCTAAGGTCGCACGGATGGAAAGTGAACGAAAAGAAGAGTTCTCTCTTTCCTCTCACAAGAGTTCCATTCTTGGGGACTCTTATAGATTCTGTAGAAATGAAGATTTATCTGACAGAAGACAGATTAACAAAGCTTCTAAATGCATGCCGTGTCCTTCATTCCATTCAACTCCCGTCAGTAGCTCAATGCATGGAGGTGATCGGCTTAATGGTAGCAGCAATGGACATAGTTCCCTTTGCACGCCTACATCTCAGACCGCTGCAATTGTGCATGCTGAGTCAGTGGAATGGGGATTACTCAGATTTGTCCCCCACTCTGAATCTGGATCAAGAGACCAGAAACTCTCTTCTATGGTGGCTTTCTCGGCCACATCTGTCCAGGGGGATGCCGTTCAGCAGGCCGGACTGGACAATTGTAACAACAGACGCCAGCCTTCTAGGTTGGGGCGCTGTCTGGAATTCTCTGAAGGCTCAGGGACAATGGAGTCAGGAGGAAAGTCTCCTGCCAATAAACATTCTGGAATTGAGAGCAGTTCTCAATGCCCTTCTAGCTTGGCCCCAGTTAAAGACTCGGGGGTTCATCAGGTTTCAGTCGGACAACATCACGACTGTAGCTTACATCAACCATCAAGGAGGGACAAGAAGCTCCCTAGCAATGATAGAAGTATCAAAGATAATTCGCTGGGCAGAGTCTCACTCTTGCCATCTGTCAGCAATCCACATCCCGGGAGTGGAGAACTGGGAGGCGGATTTCTTGAGTCGCCAGACTCTTCATCCGGGGGAGTGGGAACTTCATCCGGAGGTCTTTGCCCAAATACTTCAACGTTGGGGCAAACCAGAGATAGATCTCATGGCGTCTCGCCAGAACGCCAAACTTCCTCGCTACGGATCCAGATCCAGGGATCCGGGAGCGGTTCTGATAGATGCTTTGACGGCACCTTGGAACTTCAGGATGGCTTATGTGTTTCCACCCTTCCCGCTGCTTCCTCGATTGATTGCCAAAATCAAACAGGAGAAAGCATCAGTGATTCTAATAGCGCCTGCATGGCCGCGCAGGACTTGGTATGCAGATCTAGTGGACATGTCATCCTGTCCGCCTTGGTCTCTACCTCTAAGACAGGACCTTCTGATTCAGGGTCCATTCAAACATCAAAGTCTAACTTCTCTGAAGCTGACTGCTTGGAAATTGAACGCTTGATTTTATCAAAACGTGGTTTTTCTGAGTCGGTTATTGATACCCTGATACAGGCTAGGAAGCCTGTTACCAGAAAGATTTACCATAAAATATGGCGTAAATACCTATACTGGTGTGAATCCAAAGATTACTCCTGGAGTAAGGTTAGGATTCCGAGGATATTGTCTTTTCTACAAGAAGGTTTAGAAAAGGGTTTATCGGCTAGCTCATTAAAGGGACAGATTTCAGCTCTGTCCATCTTGTTTCACAGGCGTCTGTCAGAAAATTCAGACATCCAAGCCTTTTGTCAGGCTTTAACTAGGATCAAGCCTGTGTTTAAAACTGTTGCTCCGCCATGGAGTTTAAACTTAGTTCTTAACGTTTTACAGGGTGTTCCGTTTGAACCCCTTCATTCCATTGATATAAAATTGTTATCTTGGAAAGTTCTATTTTTAATGGCTATTTCCTCGGCTCGAAGAGTCTCTGAGTTATCAGCCCTACATTGTGATTCTCCTTATCTGATCTTTCACTCAGACAAGGTAGTTCTGCGTACTAAACCTGGGTTCTTACCTAAGGTAGTCACTAACAGGAATATCAATCAAGAGATTGTTGTTCCATCCTTGTGTCCAAATCCTTCTTCAAAGAAGGAACGTCTTCTACACAATCTGGATGTAGTTCGTGCCCTCAAGTTCTACTTGCAGGCAACTAAAGATTTTCGCCAAACTTCTTCCCTGTTTGTCGTTTATTCTGGACAGAGGAGAGGTCAAAAAGCTTCGGCTACCTCTCTCTCTTTTTGGCTTCGTAGCATAATACGTTTAGCCTATGAGACTGCTGGACAGCAGCCTCCTGAAAGAATTACAGCTCATTCCACTAGAGCTGTGGCTTCCACTTGGGCCTTTAAGAATGAGGCCTCTGTTGAACAGATTTGCAAGGCTGCAACTTGGTCTTCGCTTCATACTTTTTCCAAATTTTACAAATTTGACACTTTTGCTTCTTCGGAGGCTATTTTTGGGAGAAAGGTTCTTCAGGCAGTGGTTCCTTCTGTATAATGAGCCTGCCTATCCCTCCCGTCATCCGTGTACTTTTGCTTTGGTATTGGTATCCCAGAAGTAATGATGACCCGTGGACTGATCACACATAACAGAAGAAAACATAATTTATGCTTACCTGATAAATTCCTTTCTTCTGTTGTGTGATCAGTCCACGGCCCGCCCTGTTTTTAAGGCAGGTGCATATTTTTTAAATTATAATTCAGTCACCACTACACCCTTGGTTTCTCCTTTCTCGTTGGTCTTTGGTCGAATGACTGGAGGTGACGTAGAGGGGAGGAGCTATATAGCAACTCTGCTGGGTGAATCCTCTTGCACTTCCTGTAGGGGAGCAGCTAATATCCCAGAAGTAATGATGACCCGTGGACTGATCACACAACAGAAGAAAGGAATTTATCAGGTAAGCATAAATTATGTTTTTTGGCTTTTTATGCTGAATGTACACTGTCTCAAATAAAGTATGCTTTTACCTAAGCGCTTGGAGGTTTGCCGGAGTATTCCTGTGTTCTATTATACTTTGTATCATGTCCGCTCGCACATTGATAAATATGCCCCAGTGTGGTAATTATCACTATTTTTGTATGAAATATGTTATTGAATAATAACATGCTTCTCTCTTGAAAAGCCTTGTGTTGTTAGCAAATATTTGTTTACAAAATATAAAATGCAAAAAAAATGCTCATTTTTAATAAGATGCTTTATTTATTGTTATAACTGAGTATCTTTTCCTAACTGTCAAACAATATATGTTAACATACATCCATCTCATCAACAATTCAAGTCAATTTTGTTTAAAATAATCTGTATTTCTTGGTTTTGGTTCAGCGCCACATTGTCGCCCATCTGTTAGTTACAGTTTAACTTCTCTAGGCTTAGGTAATTTGATTAAATGAGAATAAAAAGACCAGTATGCTCTCTTATGTATCTTATCTCTTGTTTTTTGTTTTTTTTTAAAGGAAAAAAATCTGTGTCTAAGAAAGTGATTACAAAGAAAAGAAAAACTTCAAGTTCACCAGCTGCTCCTGAATTTCAAGTAAGTCATTGCATTGTAATTAGTTTATCGTAGGACACTTGTTATTGTGTTTTTTTTAAAAGGTACCATACTGATTGCATGGTTGATGGTTCTAATTCCTTTCATTTTCTGTATGCTGTATTTTTATTGTTTTTGGAATAACGCACAGAATACATTTATAGTAAAAATAATGCTGCTTATATTTATTGTCCTTGCAACCCTAGTAGGTGAGTGTGACCTGGAGATTTGGGCATTACCCTGTGTTTAGGACACGTGCATATTGCACCAGAACTTATTAATAAGGTTTATATATTAAACCGCTGTTGCTTTTACATGTCACCTGGAAGCAGCCAAATGAAACAAAGGTCATCTCCAGTAAGCAGACTAGTTTACTATAGCTGTAATATATTGCTTCTGTAGTATATAGCTGTAAGGTTTTTGCTTTATTGTGCATGTGGTATACATGCTATGCACATAAAAAGAAATTGTCTAATTATATGTACAGGTCCTGTATCATATTAATCCTTTAATATAGTCTTCAACTCCTAAAAAATATGTTTACTGGAAAATGGTGGGAGGTTGCACATTTGTTTCTAAACAGTATTTAAACTAACTTTGATTTACTATATATTTTTTTCTCAGCTGTAATGCTATGTACTGATTTCTCTTACATGGTGTATCCAGTCCACGGATTCATCCTTACTTGTGGGATATTCTCATTCCCTACAGGAAGTGCAAAGAGAGCACACAGCAGAGCTGTCCATATAGCTCCCCCTCAGGCTCCGCCCCCCCAGTCATTCTCTTTGCAGCTCTAACAAGTAGCATCTCCACGGGAGTGTGAAGGGAATGTGGTGTTAGATTTGTAGTTTTTATTTCTTCAATCAAAAGTTTGTTATTTTAAAATAGTGCCGGTTTGTACTATTTACTCTGAGGCAGAAAGTGAAGAAGATTTCTGCTGAGAGGAAAACGATTTTAGCATGTTGTAACTAAAATCCATTGCTGTTCCAACGCAGGACTGTTGAGTACCAGAAAACTTCAGTTGGGGGGAACAGTTTGCAGGCTTAACTGCTTTAACTTATGTTTCAGTCATTTTTTTCTAGTCAAGACTTAGTAATGCTAGAAGACTGACAAGAATCCCCATGTGGGAAAGGTAAGCCATATTCTAAGACTTAGTATAGAAGGAAGGCTTATTGGAAGGGCTCAAAACTCTGGTGGACACTGTTTAGGGGCAATCGATTATTTTTTAACATAAATCTGACTTTAATACAAGTTTTATTACATTTGAAACACTCTTTTGGGGTTTATTCCGCATGGCATATATTTAGACACCTATTTTGGCTTGGGAAGGCCCCACAACTCCAGAGTGAAGATGGAGGGGGCCTGAATTTCGCGCCTCAGTTGCGCAGTTGATTTTACAGACAGCTTCATGCAGATCCATGTGAAGGGTCCAAAGATTACTTGAGGACTTCAGAGAGGCTTATTTTCGATCAAAACTAATCCCCAAGGAAGGTAGGGCAACAGCAAGGCTGTGGCATGGTTAATTTGCTCGGGTTTGGGCAGTAGGGGGTTAATTGACTTGAAATTTACTGTGCAATCATTTCAAAGCATTAGGATCATATGGTGAAAATAATAATATAAAGATTTGATGATTTTTGGAGGTTTTGTAAAAAAGTGTGCACTTTTTATTATTTAAAGGCACAGTACAGTTTTTTCAAAAATTGTATTTTACTGTATTTGAGTTCTGTCTAAGTCTGTTTAACATGACTGAGCCTACAGATAGACCATGTTCTATGTGTTTAATAGCCATGCCGGTACCCCCTTTACATTTGTGTTTAAAGTGTGTTAAGGTATCTAAACATTTTAAAGACCATGCAGTGACACTTAAAAATGTAGCCCAAGATGATTCTTTAACGGAAGGTAACGAGGATAGTCCTCCTTCCTCTCCCCATGTGTCGACACCAGTTACGCCTGCGCAAGCGATGCCTAGTACCTCTAGCGCATTGGCCCCTATTACATTACAACAATTAGCAGCAGTCATGGATAATTCCCTTGCGGCATTTCTATCCAAACTGCCAGTTTTTCCTAAAAAGCGTGATAGCTCAGTTTTAAGAACAGAGGATGAGCAATCAGAAGTTTTGGATGTGGCAGTGAGGGATGTACTGTCTGAGGGAGAAATTTCTGACACAGGAAAAATTTCTCAGCGGGCAGAATCAGATTCCTTAGTGTTTAAGCTATGCTGGTTGATTGTGACCCCATGGTGGTCCCAGAAAAATTGTGTAAAATGGACAAGTTTCTAGAAGTCCCTGTATACACTGATGCGTTTCCGATCCCGAAGAGGGTGGCGGATATTGTGACTAGGGAGTGGGAGAGACCAGGTGTACCTTTTGTTCCCCCCCTATCTTTAAGAAAATGTTCCCCATAACTGACCCCAGGCGGGACGCGTGGCAGACGGTTCCTAAGGTAGAGGGAGCAGTTTCAACACTAGCCAAGCGCACAACCATACCAGTAGAAGACAGTTGTGCTTTCAAAGATCTTATGGATAAAAAATTAGAAGGTTTACTAAAGAAAATATTTGTTCAACAAGGGTTCCTTCTTCAACCGATTGCCTGCATTATTCCTGTAACTACTGCAGCGGCTTTTTGGTTTGAGGCGCTGGAGGAGTCGCTCCAGAGGGAGACTTCATATGACGAAGTCATGGATAGAATTCAGGCTCTAAAGCTGGCTAATTCTTTTATCACAGATGCCGCTTTACAATTAGCTAAGTTAGCGGCGAAAAATTCTGGTTTTGCCATTATGGCGCGAAGAGTGCTTTGGCTCAAATCGTGGTCGGCTGACGTGTCGTCCAAAACAAAATTACTAAATATTCCTTTCAAGGGAAAGACCCTATTCGGCCCCGAGTTGAAAGAAATTATTTCGGATATCACTGGGGGAAAGGGCCATGCCCTCCCGCAAGATAGACCGTTTAAGGCCAAAAACAAGGCTAATTTTCGCTCCTTTCGCAACTTCAGGAGCGGACCTGCTTCAACCTCTGCAACCGCAAAGCAAGAGGGTAACACTTCCCAGCCCAAAGCAACCTGGAAGCCTTTGCAGGGCTGGAACAAGGGTAAACAGGCCAAGAAGCCTGCTGCTGCTACCAAGACAGCATGAAAGGGTAGCCCCCGATCCGGGACCGGATCTAGTAGGGGGCAGACTTTCTCTCTTTGCTCAGGCTTGGGCGAGAGATGTTCCAGATCCCTGGGCATTAGAAATCGTTGTTCAGGGGTATCTTCTAGAATCCAAGGACTCTCCTCCAAGGGGAAGGTTCCACATTTCTCGTTTGTCTTCAGACCAGACAAAGAAGCAGGCGTTCTTACGCTGTGTAGAAGATCTTCTAAAGATGGCAGTGATTCAACCAGTTCCAATTGTAGATCAAGGACTGGGCTTTTACTCAAACCTGTTTGTAGTTCCCAAAAAGGAAGGAACTTTCAGGCCAATCCTGGATTTAAAAATTCTAAACAAATTCCTCAGAGTTCCATCATTCAAAATGGAAACCATTCGGACAATCTTACCGATGATCCAGGAAGGTCAATATATGACTACTGTGGATTTAAAGGATGCGTACCTTCATATTCCTATCCACAAAGATCACCATCAGTTCCTAAGGTTCGCCTCTCTGGACAAGCATTACCAGTTCGTGGCCCTTCCTTTCGGGTTGGCCACTGCTCCAAGAATTTTCACAAAGGTGCTAGGGTCCCTTTTAGCGGTACTAAGACCGCGGGGCATTGCAGTAGCACCTTACCTGGACGACATCTTAATTCAGGCGTCGTCTTTTCAAAGAGCCAAGGCTCATACAGAAATCGTTCTGGCCTTTCTAAGGTCTCACGGGTGGAAGGTGAATGTCGAAAAAAGTTCTCTGTCCCCGCTCACAAGGGTTCCCTTCCTGGGAACACTAATAGACTCGGTAGAAATGAAAATATTTCTGACGGAGGTCAGGAAGTTAAAGCTTTTAACTACTTGCCGAGTTCTTCATTCCATTCCTCGGCCTTCTGTAGCTCAGTGCATGGAGGTAATCGGATTAATGGTTGCGGCAATGGACGTTGTCCCCTTTGCCCGAATTCATCTCAGACCACTGCAACTGTGCATGCTCAAACAGTGGAATGGGGACTATGCAGATTTGTCTCCTCAAATACAACTGGACCAGAAAACCAGAGATTCTCTTCTCTGGTGGTTGTCTCAGGATCACCTGTCTCAGGGAATGTGCTTTCCGCAGACCGGAGTGGATCATTGTCACGACCGATGCCAGTCTGTTAGGCTGGGGTGCGGTCTGGGACTCCCTGAAAGCTCAGGGCCTATGGTCTCGGGAAGAATCTCTTCTCCCGATAAACATTTTGGAACTGAGAGCTATATTCAACATGCTCCAGGCATGGCCTGAACTAGCGGCGGCCAAATTCATCAGATTTCAGTCGGACAACATCACGAGCGTACATCAATCATCAGGGAGGAACACAGAGTTCCCTAGCAATGAAGGAAGTAACCAAGATCATCAAATGGGCGGAGGATCACTCCTGCCATCTATCTGCAATTCACATCCCAGGAGTAGACAACTGGGAGGCGGATTTTCTGAGTCAGACTTTTCACCCGGGGGAGTGGGAACTCCACCCGGAGGTTTTTGCTCAGCTGACCCAGCTATGGGGCATTCCAGAGTTGGATCTGATGGCGTCCCGTCAGAACACCAAACTTCCTCTTTACGGATCCAGGTCCAGGGACCCCAAGGCGGCATTGATAGATGCTCTAGTAGCGCCTTGGTCCTTCAATCTGGCTTATGTCTTTCCACCGTTTTCCCTTCTCCCTCGGCTAGTAGCCAGAATCAAACAGGAGAAGGCTTCGGTAATTTTGATAGCGCCTGCGTGGCCACGCAGGACTAGGTATGCAGACATAGTGAACATGTCATCTGTTCCACCATGGATACTGCCATCGAAGCAGGATCTTCTAATACAGGGTCCATTCAAGCATCCAAATCTAGTTTCTCTGCAACTGACTGCTTGGAGATTGAACGCTTAACTCTATCTTAGCGTGAGTTCTCTGAATCAGTTATAGATACTCTGATCCAGGCTAGAAAGCCTGTCACCAGGAAAATTTACCATAAAATATGGCGGAAATATCTTTGTTGGTGTGAATCCAAGGGTTACTCGTGGAGTAAGATTAGGATTCCCAGGATATTGTCTTTTCTCCAAGAAGGATTGGAGAAAGGGTTGTCAGCTAGTTCCTTAAAGGGACAGATATCTGCTCTGTCTATCCTGTTACACAAGCGTCTGGCAGAAGTACCAGACGTTCAAGCGTTTGCACAGGCTTTAGTCAGAATCAAGCCTGTCTATAAACCTGTGGCTCCTCCATGGAGTCTAAATTTAGTTCTTTCAGTTCTTCAAGGGGTTCCGTTTGATCCTTTACATTTCATAGATATTAAGTTATTATCTTGGAAAGTTTTGTTTTTGGTAGCTATTTCTTCTACTCGAAGAGTTTCAGAATTGTCTGCTTTGCAGTGTAATTCACCCTATCTGGTGTTCCATGCAGATAAGGTTGTTTTGCGTACCAAACCTGGTTTCCTTCCGAAAGTGGTTTCTAATATGAATATAAACCAGGAAATCATTGTTCCTTCTCTGTGTCCTAATCCAGTTTCTAAGAAAGAACGACTATTACACAATCTCGATGTGGTTCGTGCGTTAGAATTCTATTTAAAAGCAACCAAAGATTTCAGACAAACATCATCCTTGTTTGTTGTCTATTCTGGCAAGAGGAGAGGTCAAAAAGCGACTGCTACCTCTCTTTCCTTCTGGCTGAAAAGCATCATCCGTTTGGCATATGAGACTGCTGGACAGCAGCCTCCTGAACGAATTACAGCTCATTCCACCAGAGCTGTGGCTTCCACATGGGCTTTCAAGAGTGAGGCTTCTGTAGAACAGATTTGTAAGGCAGCGACTTGGTCTTCACTGCATACTTTTGCCAAATTTTACAAATTCGATACTTTTCTTCTTCGGAGGCTATTTTTGGGAGAAAGGTTTTGCAAGCAGTGGTGCCTTCCGTTTAGGTTACCTGACTTGTTCCCTCCCTTCATCCGTGTCCTAAAGCTTTGGTATTGGTATCCCACAAGTAAGGATGAATCCGTGGACTGGATACACCATGTAAGAGAAAACAGAATTTATGCTTACCTGATAAATTACTTTCTCTTACGGTCCACGGCCCGCCCTGGCAATTAAGTCAGGTTCAAATTTATTTTTATAAAACTACAGTCACCACTGCACCCTATGGTTTCTCCTTTTTCTCCTAACTGTCGGTCGAATGACTGGGGGGGCGGAGCCTGAGGGGGAGCTATATGGACAGCTTTGCTGTGTGCTCTCTTTGCACTTCCTGTAGGGAATGAGAATATCCCACAAGTAAGGATGAATCCGTGGACTGGATACACCGTAAGAGAAAGTAATTTATCAGGTAAGCATAAATTCTGTTTTTTTGACAGTGAAAGTAAATTATTAGGGGCCTATTTAAGAAAGTGCGAGCGGACATGAACCGATATTGTGGATCATGTCCGCCGCACATCGATAAATGCCGACAGCATACGCTGTCGACATTTATCATTGCACCAGCAGTTCTTGTGAACTGCTGGTACAATACCGCGGCACTGCAGGTTCGTGGCCAATCGGCCGCTAGCAAGGGGTGTCATTCAACCCGATAGTATTGGATTGGATTGATTTCTGGCGATGTCTGTCCGCCGCCTCAGAGCAGGCGGACAGGTTATGGAGCAACGGTCTTAAAGGGACAGTCTAGTCAAAATGTTACTTTCATGATTCAGATAGGGCATGCAATTTTAAACAACTTTCCAATTTACTTCTATTATCTAATTTGCTCAATTCTTTAGATATCCTTTGTTGAAGAAATAGCAATGCACATGGGGAGCCAATCACACAAGGCCTCTAGGTGCAGCAACCAATCAGCAGCTACTGAGCATATCTAGATATGCTTTTCAGCAAGTGATATCAAGAGAATGAAGCAAATTAGATAATAGAAGTAAATTAGAAAGTTGTTTGAAATGACATGCTCTTTCTAAATCACGAAAGAAAAAAATTGGCTCTCATGTCCCTTTAAGACCGCTGCTTCATAACTTGTGTTTCAGGCGAGCCTGAAGGCTCACCAGAAACACGGGGCTTTAAGCTCCATGCGGAGCTTGATAAATAGGCCCCTTAGTCTTAAAGGGAAACACAATGATATTTTAATTGTTCACTGTATTGTAAAATTGTTTTTTCCCTAAGTGTGTTTCCAATGACTTATCGGTTTTCTCCACAGAAAATGTTGCCAGCTGGGTGGCATTATAAAGTAGACAGGTGGGGGCAGTACAATCCTGTCTAATATTATAACATTTTCTGCTATCCAATGCACAAATTGCATAATTTAACGTAAATGTATTTAATTATAATTTAAGTAATAAACATTGAAAATGTAATATTAGCTAATTTTAGCTTATTTTGTGTAAAATTTTAGCTGGATGGTAAACCCATTACAAAGGTCCCGGGAGAACACTGCTTATTTTACCAGCTGCTGAGTATAAAATATATGAGAAATTGCTTATTTTAAGTTTATTTTTCTATATGAAATAGCTGATTTTGTTAACTAAAAACACAACCCATTGAAATGGACTAAGCTTGAAGAAATAATAGACCTCCTTGTCTTATATATTTCTCTATACACAAATGTATACTTATCTCTGTGTCTATATTCAAAACCTGAAACTTTTGAAAATTACACCCCTACTGACCTGTTGATTTAAAACTATTGGTGCTGGTTTTAACAGGCAAAATTATTTAAAAATGTATTTCCAGTGATAAAATAAATATAAAGGAAACCATTTAATTCAGTTTAGCAGGTAAATGGATCATTGGCGGAAAAAACTCATTCTGTTGCCCATTAACAAATATAGACAAGTTAGAGGACTTGATAAGAAGATTAAAGTAAAAAGGGTGAGGCATTATAAACCTTATTTGCATATCATACCCAGCATCCTTTGCTGCATTGGAAACAATGTATCTAGAGGTTTTCTGTGGGGAAAAACAAGTCCTTTGACTAGTCTAGATGTGTTAATGGGCTACACAATGAGCTATTCTCTCTACAGTTTGTGCATAGTTGAGAATTTTAATCTCACTTTTCAACCTCCTCATAATTTTAAAAGTGTATATATATATATATATATTTATATATAAACATTTTCTTCAGACTGTAGAACGGTGCTCTTCAGGTTCGAACAGAAGCGAAAGTCAGGCCAGGGTTTTTGTAGCACCCACCATAGAAGTGTATGGGGATAGTAAATTTGCATGGATGTGCGATCAATCTTCAAGATGTCTTTCACTCAAGTGCAGACTTTTTACTTTCAACTTGTAAAATGAGAGCAATAATAGGAACGCAAGTGATTTAACTTGCAGAGTGTTAGTGCTCAATAGCACTAACATTTTTGCACTTCAGTAGTAATTTAGCTGTAAAATTTGGGAATTTTCTAATTCTCAGAGATGTAAATTCAGACTGCAGACTTAAGCTAGCCCAGCTTCATATCTTTCCCAAAATAATTTTTAGCAGATAAGAATCTACAAAATAAACCACTTTAAACTAACATAAAGACCATCTCCTGACTGAAGTTGTGGGAGGAGTTTGGTTATTGAAAAACAATTGAAGCCGATATGATATAAATTTGTTTTAAAAATGTTTAGACTTGGCTGATATGTTATTTTATAGTAGTGATAGCCAACTTCCTAGAACAGGGGGGGCCACAGTTCAATATTTTAGAAGCTTTAAGGGGCCACATATAAATGTATGCCTATATAGTAAACAAACGCATAAAATACGATTATATAATAGATTTAGGTAAGGTTGCAGGGTACTTTCTTGCTTGTTCTTCCCTCCAGAGGGCTCTTCTGAGTTGTGGTCACGCCAAAGCACTTTCTTCTGTTATGTGTGATCAGTCCACGGGTCATCATTACTTCTGGGATATAACTCCTCCCCAACAGGAAATGCAAGAGGATTCACCCAGCAGAGCTGCATATAGCTCCTCCCCTCTACGTCACTCCCAGTCATTCTCTTGCACCCAACGACTAGATAGGATGTGTAAGAGGACTATGGTGATTATTCTTAGTTTTTATGACTTCAATCAAAAGTTTGTTATTTTACAATGGCACCGGAGTGTGTTATTCCTTCTCTGGCAGAGTTTGAAGAAGAATCTACCAGAGTTTTACTATGATTTTAGCCGGAGTCGTTAAGATCATATTGCTGTTCTCGGCCGTCTGAGGAGAGGTAAAGCTTCAGATCAGGGGACAGCGGGCAGATGAATCTGCATAGAGGTATGTAGCAGTTTTTATTTTCTGACAATGGAATTGATGAGAAAATCCTGCCATACCGATAATATGTCATGTATGTATACTTTACTCACTGGAATTACTCTGTAAAAAGTACATTAAACCTTTAATAGGTATTAATTATGTTAAACGTTTTTGCTGGAATGTAGATTCGTTTGCATTTACTGAGGTACTGGGTGAATATATGTTTGGGCACTATTTTTCCACTTGGCAGTTGCTTATTCTAATTGTGACAGTTTCGTTTCTCTCTCACTGCTGTGTGTGAGGGGGAGGGGCCGTTTTTTGGCGCTCTTTGCTACGCATCAAAAAATTTCCAGTCAGTTACTCATTGTATTTCCTGCATGATCCGGTTCATCTCTACAGAACTCAGGGGTCTTCAAAACTTCTTTTGAGGGAGGTAGATTCTCTCAGCAGAGCTGTGAGACTTGTATATTGACTGTGATAAAAAACGTTACTCAGTAATTTTTTTTTTTTTTGCTTTGCTAATGGGAACAGACCTTTGCTAAATTGGGTTGTTTACAAGGATTGATGCTATAACTGTTTTTCAGTTCGTTATTTCAACTGTCATTTAATCGTTTAGTGCTTCTTTGAGGCACAGTACGTTTTTTGTTAAATAAGACTGTAGCCAAGTTGCAAGTTTAATTGCGAGTGTGTTAAACATGTCTGATTCAGAGGAAGATACCTGTGTTATTTGTTCCAATGCCAAGGTGGAGCCCAATAGAAATTTATGTACTAACTGTATTGATGCTACTTTAAATAAAAGCCAATCTGTACAAATTGAACAAATTTCACCAAACAGCGAGGGGAGAGTTATGCCGACTAACTCACCTCACGTGTCAGTACCTGCATCTCCCGCCCGGGAGGTGCGTGATATTGTTGCGCCCAGTACATCTGGGCGGCCATTACAGATAACATTACAAGATATGGCTACTGTTATGACTGAAGTTTTGGCTAAATTACCAGAACTAAGAGGCAAGCGTGATCACTCTGGGGTGAGAACAGAGTGCGCTGATAATACTAGGGCCATGTCTGATACTGCGTCACAGCTTGCAGAGCATGAGGACGGAGAGCTTCATTCTGTGGGTGACGGTTCTGATCCAAACAGATTGGATTCAGATATTTCAAATTTTAAATTTAAACTGGAGAACCTCCGGGTATTACTAGGGGAGGTTTTAGCGGCTCTGAATGATTGTAACACAGTTGCAATACCAGAGAAAATGTGTAGGTTGGATAAATATTTTGCGGTACCGGCGAGTACTGATGTTTTTCCTATACCTAAGAGACTTACTGAAACTGTTACTAAGGAGTGGGATAGACCCGGTGTGCCATTCTCACCCCCTCCAATATTTAGAAAAATGTTCCCAATAGACACCACCACACGGGACTTATGGCAAACGGTCCCTAAGGTGGAGGGAGCAGTTTCTACCTTAGCTAAGCGTACCACTATCCCGGTTGAGGATAGCTGTGCTTTTTCAGATCCAATGGATAAAAAACTAGAGGGTTACCTTAAGAAAATGTTTGTTCAACAAGGTTTTATATTGCAACCCCTTGCATGCATCGCGCCGGTCACGGCTGCTGCAGCATTCTGGATTGAATCTCTGGAAGAGAACATTAGTTCAGCTACGCTGGACGATATTACGGACAGGCTTAGAGTCCTTAAACTAGCTAATTCTTTCATTTCAGAAGCCGTAGTACATTTAACTAAGCTTACGGCTAAGAATTCAGGATTCGCCATTCAGGCACGCAGAGCACTGTGGCTAAAATCCTGGTCAGCTGATGTTACTTCTAAATCTAAATTGCTTAATATACCTTTCAAGGGGCAGACCTTATTCGGGCCCGGGTTGAAGGAGATTATCGCTGACATTACAGGAGGTAAAGGCCATGCCCTGCCTCAGGACAAAGCCAAAGCTAAGACTAGACAGTCTAATTTTCGTTCCTTTCGTAATTTCAAAGCAGGAGCAGCATCAACTTCCTCTGCACCAAAACAGGAAGGAACTGTTGCTCGCTACAGACAAGGCTGGAGACCTAATCAGTCCTGGAACAAGGGCAAACAGGCCAGGAAACCTGCTGCTGCCCCTAAGACAGCATGAATCGAGGGCCCCCGATCCGGGACCGGATCTGGTGGGGGGCAGACTTTCTCTCTTCGCCCAGGCTTGGGCAAGAGATGTTCAGGATCCCTGGGCGCTAGAGATCATATCTCAGGGATACCTTCTGGACTTCAAATCTTCTCCCCCAAGAGGGAGATTTCATCTGTCAAGGTTGTCAACAAACCAGATAAAGAAAGAAGCGTTTCTACGCTGCGTACAAGATCTTTTATTAATGGGAGTGATCCATCCGGTTCCGCGGTCGGAACAAGGACAAGGGTTTTACTCAAATCTGTTTGTAGTTCCCAAAAAAGAGGGAACTTTCAGGCCAATCTTGGATTTAAAGATCCTAAACAAATTCCTAAGAGTTCCATCGTTCAAAATGGAAACTATTCGGACAATTTTACCCATGATCCAAAGAGGTCAGTACATGACCACAGTGGATTTAAAGGATGCTTACCTTCACATACCGATTCACAAAGATCATTACCGGTATCTAAGGTTTGCCTTTCTAGACAGGCATT
Organism: Bombina bombina; assembly: GCF_027579735.1. Classification (NCBI taxonomy): domain Eukaryota; kingdom Metazoa; phylum Chordata; class Amphibia; order Anura; family Bombinatoridae; genus Bombina; species Bombina bombina. Next base: position 621,508,554 of record NC_069500.1, on the reverse strand, counting down.
ACCAATTTGTAGCTCTTCCATTCGGATTGGCTACGGCTCCAAGAATCTTCACAAAGGTTCTGGGTACTCTTCTAGCGGTTCTAAGACCGCGAGGAATTTCGGTAGCTCCATACCTGGACGACATTCTGATACAAGCTCCAAGCTTTCAAACTGCCAAGTCTCATACAGAGTTAGTACTGGCATTTCTAAGGTCGCATGGATGGAAGGTGAACGAAAAGAAGAGCTCTCTCTTTCCACTCACAAGAGTTCCTTTCTTGGGGACTCTGATAGATTCTGTAGAAATGAAGATTTACCTGACAGAAGACAGGTTAACAAAGCTTCAAAATGCATGCCGTGTCCTTCATTCCATTCAACACCCGTCAGTAGCTCAATGCATGGAGGTGATCGGCTTAATGGTAGCGGCAATGGACATAGTACCTTTTGCTCGCCTACATCTCAGACCTCTGCAATTGTGCATGCTAAGTCAGTGGAATGGGGATTACTCAGATTTGTCCCCTACTCTGAACCTGGATCAAGAGACCAGAAATTCTCTTCTATGGTGGCTTTCTCGGCCACATCTGTCCAGGGGGATGCCATTCAGCAGGCCAGACTGGACAATTGTAACAACAGACGCCAGCCTACTAGGTTGGGGCGCTGTCTGGAATTCTCTGAAGACTCAGGGATTATGGAATCAGGAGGAGAGCCTCCTTCCAATAAACATTCTGGAATTAAGAGCAGTTCTCAATGCCCTTCTGGCTTGGCCCCAGTTATCAACTCGGGGGTTCATCAGGTTTCAGTCGGACAACATCACGACTGTGGCTTACATCAACCATCAGGGAGGGACAAGAAGCTCCCTAGCAATGATGGAAGTATCAAAGATAATTCGCTGGGCAGAGTCTCACTCGTGCCACCTGTCAGCAATCCACATCCCGGGAGTGGAGAACTGGGAGGCGGATTTCTTGAGTCGTCAGACTTTTCATCCGGGAGAGTGGGAACTTCATCCGGAGGTCTTTGCCCAAATACTTCGACGTTGGGGCAAACCGCAAATAGATCTCATGGCGTCTCGTCAGAACGCCAAACTTCCTCGCTACGGGTCCAGATCCAGGGATCCGGAAGCAGTTATGATAGATGCCTTGACAGCACCATGGACCTTCAGGATGGCTTATGTGTTTCCACCCTTCCCGATGCTTCCTCGATTGATTGCCAGAATCAAACAGGAGAGAGCATCAGTGATTCTAATAGCACCTGCATGGCCACGCAGGACTTGGTATGCAGATCTAGTGGACATGTCATCCTGTCCGCCTTGGTCTCTACCTCTAAGACAGGACCTTCTGATTCAGGGTCCATTCAAATATCAAAACCTAACTTCTCTGAAGCTGACTGCTTGGAAATTGAACGCTTGATCTTATCAAAGCGTGGTTTTTCTGAGTCAGTTATTGATACCTTAATACAGGCTAGGAAGCCTGTTACTAGAAGGATTTGCCATAAAATATGGCGTAAATACTTATATTGGTGCGAATCCAAAGGTTACTCTTGGAGTAAGGTTAGGATTCCTAGGATATTGTCTTTTCTACAAGAAGGTTTAGATAAGGGTTTATCGGCTAGTTCTTTAAAGGGACAGATCTCAGCTCTGTCCATTTTGTTGCACAAGCGTCTGTCAGAAAATCCAGACGTCCAGGCCTTTTGTCAAGCTTTAGCTAGGATCAAGCCTGTGTTTAAAACTGTTGCTCCACCATGGAGTTTAAACCTGGTTCTTAACGTTTTACAAGGAGTTCCGTTTGAACCCCTTCATTCCATTGACATTAAACTGTTATCTTGGAAAGTTCTATTTTTAATGGCTATTTCTTCGGCTCGGAGAGTCTCTGAGTTATCAGCTCTACATTGTGATTCTCCTTATTTGATTTTTCATTCGGATAAGGTAGTTCTGCGTACAAAACCTGGGTTCTTACCTAAGGTAGTCACTAACAGGAATATCAATCAAGAGATCGTTGTTCCTTCCTTGTGTCCGAATCCTTCTTCAAAGAAGGAACGTCTTCTGCACAATCTGGATGTAGTTCGTGCCCTCAAGTTCTATTTGCAGGCAACTAAGGAATTTCGACAAACGTCTTCCCTGTTTGTCGTGTACTCTGGTCAGAGGAGAGGTCAAAAGGCTTCGGCTACTTCTCTCTCCTTCTGGCTTCGTAGCATAATTCGTTTAGCCTATGAGACTGCTGGACAGCAGCCTCCTGAAAGAATTACAGCTCATTCTACTAGAGCTGTGGCTTCCACTTGGGCCTTTAAGAATGAGGCCTCTGTTGAACAGATTTGCAAGGCTGCAACTTGGTCTTCGCTCCATACTTTTTCCAAATTTTCCAAATTTGACACTTTTGCTTCTTCGGAGGCTATTTTTGGGAGAAAGGTTCTTCAGGCAGTGGTTCCTTCTGTATAATGAGCCTGCCTAGCCCTCCCGTCATCCGTGTACTTTTGCTTTGGTATTGGTATCCCAGAAGTAATGATGACCCGTGGACTGATCACACATAACAGAAGAAAACATAATTTATGCTTACCTGATAAATTCCTTTCTTCTGTTGTGTGATCAGTCCACGGCCCGCCCTGTTTTTTTAAGGCAGGCAAATATTTTCTAAATTATACTACAGTCACCTCTTCACCCTTGGTTTCTCCTTTCTCGTTGGTCCTTGGTCGAATGACTGGGAGTGACGTAGAGGGGAGGAGCTATATGCAGCTCTGCTGGGTGAATCCTCTTGCATTTCCTGTTGGGGAGGAGTTATATCCCAGAAGTAATGATGACCCGTGGACTGATCACACAACAGAAGAAAGGAATTTATCAGGTAAGCATAAATTATGTTTTTTAGTTATTCCATTTCCTTGGTTTACGAATACTATGGCACACATTGTTAGTTCTGATTTTCCTGAATGGCCACCAAGGGCTGCATGTAGCTCTTGGGCCACAAGTTGGCTATCCCTGTTCTATAGCAATTAAAGTTGCTTGATTAATCATTACTAATAATTTTATATTAAACAAATCTTAAAGGGATAGTAAACCCCAAAAATGTATTTTATGATTCAGATAGAACATACAATTTTAAACAACTTTCCAATTTAATTCTATTATCAAATGTTCTTCATTCTCTTGTTATCCATTGCTGAAGGGACAGCATTGCACTACTGACATGAAGCTGAAACTGGTTGATGGCAAAAAAATCTTGTAATTGCAAGGAATTTCATGTTAAATTAAAGGGATACTAAACCAAATTTTTTCCACGATTCAGATAGAGCATACAATTTTAAGCAACTTTTTAAATTACTCCTATTATCATTTGTTCTTTGTTCTCTTGCTATCTTTATTTGAAAAGCAGGAATGTGAAGCTTAGGAGCCAGCCCATTTTTGGCATAGTATCCCTTTAACTTTATACAAGACATATTCAAGTTCTTTTGTTATATTTTTGTGGGTTTTTTTTACATATTGACTAAACAGTGGAGTTACTGCTTAGTGTAATATCGGTTGGTCATAAAGTTATAACTGAGAAAAAATAATTTATATCTCAACATGAATAAATGGTGCTATCAGTAGTTTTGGTATTGAATGATAAAGTTGACGGTTGGTTAAACTCAAAATTGATTCGCCCATAAAGGACTAGATTACAATTGCAAAAATATTATCACTATTGTATCTTAAAGGGACAGTAAAGTCAAAATTAAACTTTCATGATTCAGATAGAGCATTCAGTATTATACAACTTTCCAATTTACTTTTTTTTATCAAATTTGCTTTGTTATCTTGGTATTCATTGTTGAAGACTAAATCTAGGTCGGCTTATAGGAGCTTGCACGTGTCTTTAGCAGTCTGAGGGGCCGATTTATTAATGTGCGGACGGACATGATGCGCTGTAACGATCATGTATGCCGCATATTGATAAATTCCGACAGCATACACTGTCAGCATTTATCATTGCACAAGCATTTCACTAGAAATGCTTGTGCAATGCCACCCCCTGCACATTCGTGGCCAATCGGCCGCTAGCATTGGGTGTCAATCAACCCGTTCGTATCCGATTGGGCTGATTGCTGTCCGCCGCCTCAGAGGTGGCGGACAAGTTAGGAAACAGCGGAAACAGATGTATTAGGCTGAATACGGGGCTTGTTAAATTGGCCCAAATTGCAGCACTGTTTGTAAGTTTGTATAACAAGCCTATAAACGTTGTAAACACTGCTGCCAGATGGATTAAGACACACACACTCTCACAAGCTCACCTGGGATTACTCTTTAACAATGGATACAAAGAGAACCAAGCAATATTGATAATAGAAGTACATTGAGAAGTCGTTTGAAATGTCATGCTTTATGCAATCAATTTAAATTTAACTTTAAACTTTACCGTCCCTTCAAAGGGACATGCAACCCAAAATTTTTCTTTCATTATTCAGATAGATCATGCATTTTAAACAACTTTCCAATTTACTTCTATCATCTTATTTGCTTCATTCTCTTGGCATCCTTTGTTGAAGAAGCAGTAATACACTACTGGGAGTTAGCCGAGTCAGTGACAAGTGGCAAAAATGTGCAGCCAACTCTGCAGCTTTTGAGCCTACCTAGATATACTTTTCAACAAAGAATACAAAGAGAATTAAACAAATTAATTAATAGAAATAAATTTCAAAGGTATTTAAAACACATGATCTGTCTGAATCTATCTGAAATTGGGTTTCATGTCCCTTTAACAAGTTCAACGTTAACGCTCCCTGTTCTATCCATTAAAAGAATAGGGCGTGCTAAACAGTTTTAGCTGTGTTTAAGATGCTCTGGGTAAAATATTTAACCATCCTCTTGTAACACCAGATTGTGCATTGTTCTTTGAGCAAGGTTGTGCAAAAGATAACACACCTTGCTCTTTTAGTTGCACTTCACTTGCAATCTTGCCCTTTGCAACCGTACCAGAGCAACAAGATGCAGAAGAATGACACAGCGCATCAAAATTATAAAGCAACCGCGTCAGATCATAACAGCAGGACACTGGCACCACAGGCTTGATACTGGCACCACAGGAACTCAGGCTGGATACTTGCACCACAGGAACCAGAGTGGATAAAAATCAATTAAAAAAATATTTTCTTTCATGTAATTAGCAAGAGTCCATGAGCTAGTGACGTATGGGATATACATTCCTACCAGGAGGGGCAAAGTTTCCCAAACCTCAAAATGCCTATAAATACACCCCTCACCACACCCACAATTCAGTTTTACAAACTTTGCCTCCGATGGAGGTGGTGAAGTAAGTTTGTGCTAGATTCTACGTTGATATGCGCTCCGCAGCAAGTTGGAGCCCGGTTTTCCTCTCAGCGTGCAGTGAATGTCAGAGGGATGTGAGGAGAGTATTGCCTATTTGAATGCAGTGATCTCCTTCTACGGGGTCTATTTCATAGGTTCTCTGTTATCGGTCGTAGAGATTCATCTCTTACCTCCCTTTTCAGATCGACGATATACTCTTATATATACCATTACCTCTGCTGATTCTCGTTTCAGTACTGGTTTGGCTTTCTACAAACATGTAGATGAGTGTCCTGGGGTAAGTAAATCTTATTTTCTGTGACACTCTAAGCTATGGTTGGGCACTTTGTTTATAAAGTTCTAAATATATGTATTCAAACATTTATTTGCCTTGACTCAGAATGTTCAACTTTCCTTATTTTTCAGACAGTCAGTTTCATATTTGGGATTATGCATTTAAATTATTCATTTTTTCTTACCTTCAAAAATTTGACTCTTTTTTCCCTGTGGGCTGTTAGGCTCGCGGGGGCTGAAAATGCTTCATTTTATTGCGTCATTCTTGGCGCGGACTTTTTTGGCGCAAAAATTCTTTTCCGTTTCCGGCGTCATACGTGTCGCCGGAAGTTTCGTCATTTTTTGACGTTATTTTGCGCCAAAAATGTCGGCGTTCCGGATGTGGCGTCATTTTTGGCGCCAAAAGCATTTAGGCGCCAAATAATGTGGGCGTCTTATTTGGCGCTAAAAAATATGGGCGTCGCTTTTGTCTCCACATTATTTAAGTCTCATTTTTTATTGCTTCTGGTTGCTAGAAGCTTGTTCTTTGGCATTTTTTCCCATTCCTGAAACTGTCATTTAAGGAATTTGATCAATTTTGCTTTATATGTTGTTTTTTCTCTTACATATTGCAAGATGTCTCACGTTGCATCTGAGTCAGAAGATACTACAGGAAAATCGCTGTCTAGTGCTGGATCTACCAAAGCTAAGTGTATCTGCTGTAAACTTTTGGTAGCTATTCCTCCGGCTGTTGTTTGTATTAATTGTCATGACAAACTTGTTAATGCAGATAATATTTCCTTTAGTAATGTACCATTGTCTGTTGCAGTTCCTTCAACATCTAAGGTGCAGAATGTTCCTGATAACATAAGAGATTTTGTTTCTGAATCCATCAAGAAGGCTATGTCTGTTATTTCTCCTTCTAGTAAACGTAAAAAATCTTTTAAAACTTCTCTCCCTACAGATGAATTTTTAAATGAACATCATCATTCTGATTCTGATGACTCTTCTGGTTCAGAGGATTCTGTTTCAGAGATTGATGCTGATAAATCTTCATATTTATTTAAAATGGAATTTATTCGTTCTTTACTTAAAGAAGTATTAATTGCTTTAGAAATAGAGGATTCTGGTCCTCTTGATACTAATTCGAAACGTTTAGATAAGGTATTTAAATCTCCTGTGGTTATTCCAGAAGTTTTTCCTGTTCCTAATGCTATTTCTGCAGTAATTTCCAAAGAATGGGATAAATTGGGTAATTCATTTACTCCTTCTAAACGTTTTAAGCAATTATATCCTGTACCGTCTGACAAGTTAGAATTTTGGGACAAAATCCCTAAAGTTGATGGGGCTATTTCTACCCTTGCTATGGTACTTCGTTTAAAGATCCTTTAGATAGGAAAATTGAATCCTTTCTAAGAAAAGCTTATCTGTGTTCAGGTAATCTTCTTAGACCTGCTATATCATTGGCTGATGTTGCTGCAGCTTCAACTTTTTGGTTGGAAACTTTAGCGCAACAAGTAACAAATCATGATTCTCATGATATTATTATTCTTCTTCAGCATGCTAATAATTTTATCTGTGATGCCATTTTTGATATTATCAGAGTTGATGTCAGGTTTATGTCTCTAGCTATTTTAGCTAGAAGAGCTTTATGGCTTAAGACTTGGAATGCTGATATGGCTTCTAAATCAACTCTACTTTCCATTTCTTTCCAGGGTAACAAATTATTTGGTTCTCAGTTGGATTCTATTATCTCAACTGTTACTGGTGGGAAAGGAACTTTTTTACCACAGGATAAAAAATCTAAAGGTAAAAACAGGGCTAATAATCGTTTTCGTTCCTTTCGTTTCAACAAAGAACAAAAGCCTGATCCTTCATCCTCAGGAGCAGTTTCAGTTTGGAAACCATCTCCAGTCTGGAATAAATCCAAGCCTGCTAGAAAGGCAAAGCCTGCTTCTAAGTCCACATGAAGGTGCGGCCCTCATTCCAGCTCAGCTGGTAGGGGGCAGGTTACGTTTTTTCAAAGAAATTTGGATCAATTCTGTTCACAATCTTTGGATTCAGAACATTGTTTCAGAAGGGTACAGAATTGGTTTCAAGATGAGACCTCCTGCAAAGAGATTTTTTCTTTCCCGTGTCCCAGTAAATCCAGTGAAAGCTCAAGCATTTCTGAATTGTGTTTCAGATCTAGAGTTGGCTGGAGTAATTATGCCAGTTCCAGTTCCGGAACAGGGGATGGGGTTTTATTCAAATCTCTTCATTGTACCAAAGAAGGAGAATTCCTTCAGACCAGTTCTGGATCTAAAAATATTGAATCGTTATGTAAGGATACCAACGTTCAAGATGGTAACTGTAAGGACTATCTTGCCTTTTGTTCAGCAAGGGAATTATATGTCCACAATAGATTTACAGGATGCATATCTGCATATTCCGATTCATCCAGATCATTATCAGTTCCTGAGATTCTCTTTTCTGGACAAGCATTACCAGTTTGTGGCTCTACCGTTTGGCCTAGCTACAGCTCCAAGAATTTTTTCAAAGGTTCTCGGTGCCCTTCTGTCTGCAATCAGAGAACAGGGTATTGTGGTATTTCCTTATTTGGACGATATCTTGGTACTTGCTCAGTCTTTACATTTAGCAGAATCTCATACGAATCGACTTGTGTTGTTTCTTCAAGATCATGGTTGGAGGATCAATTTACCAAAAAGTTCTTTGATTCCTCAGACAAGGGTAACCTTTCTGGGTTTTCAGATAGATTCAGTGTCCATGACTCTGTCTTTAACAGACAAGAGACGTCTAAAATTGATTGCAGCTTGTCGAAACCTTCAGTCACAATCATTCCCTTCGGTAGCCTTATGCATGGAAATTCTAGGTCTTATGACTGCTGCATCGGACGCGATCCCCTTTGCTTGTTTTCACATGCGACCTCTTCAGCTCTGTATGCTGAATCAATGGTGCAAGGATTACACAAAGATATCTCAATTAATATCTTTAAAACCGATTGTACGACACTCTCTAAAGTGGTGGACAGATCACCATTGTTTAATTCAGGGGGCTTCTTTTGTGCTTCCGACCTGGACTGTAATTTCAACAGATGCAAGTCTCACAGGTTGGGGAGCTGTGTGGGGATCTCTGACGGCACAAGGAGTTTGGGAATCTCAGGAGGTGAGATTACCGATCAATATTTTGGAACTCCGTGCAATTTTCAGAGCTCTTCAGTTTTGGCCTCTTCTGAAGAGAGAATCGTTCATTTGTTTTCAGACAGACAATGTCACAACTGTGGCATACATCAATCATCAAGGAGGGACTCACAGTCCTCTGGCTATGAAAGAAGTATCTCGAATTTTGGTTTGGGCGGAATCCAGCTCCTGTCTAATCTCTGCGGTTCATATCCCAGGTATAGACAATTGGGAAGCGGATTATCTCAGTCGCCAAACGTTGCATCCGGGCGAATGGTCTCTTCACCCAGAGGTATTTCTTCAGATTGTTCAAATGTGGGAACTTCCAGAAATAGATTTGATGGCGTCTCATCTAAACAAGAAACTTCCCAGGTATCTGTCCAGATCCCGGGATCCTCAGGCGGAGGCAGTGGATGCATTATCACTTCCTTGGAAGTATCATCCTGCCTATATCTTTCCGCCTCTAGTTCTTCTTCCAAGAGTAATCTCCAAGATTCTGAAGGAATGCTCGTTTGTTCTGCTGGTAGCTCCGGCATGGCCTCACAGGTTTTGGTATGCAGATCTTGTCCGGATGGCCTCTTGCCAACCGTGGACTCTTCCGTTAAGACCAGACCTTCTGTCTCAAGGTCCTTTTTTCCATCAGGATCTGAAATCCTTAAATTTAAAGGTATGGAGATTGAACGCTTGATTCTTGGTCAAAGAGGTTTCTCTGACTCTGTGATTAATACTATGTTACAGGCTCGTAAATCTGTTTCTAGAGAGATATATTATAGAGTCTGGAAGACTTATATTTCTTGGTGTCTTTCTCATCATTTTTCTTGGCATTCTTTTAGAATACCGAGAATATTACAGTTTCTTCAGGATGGTTTAGATAAGGGTTTGTCCGCAAGTTCCTTGAAAGGACAAATCTCTGCTCTTTCTGTTCTTTTTCACAGAAAGATTGCTATTCTTCCTGATATTCATTAAGTCAATTTCTCCTCCTTGGAGTTTGAATTTGGTTCTGGGGGCTCTTCAAGCTCCTCCATTTGAACCTATGCATTCATTGGACATTAAATTACTTTCTTGGAAAGTTTTGTTCCTTTTGGCCATCTCTTCTGCCAGAAGAGTTTCTGAATTATCTGCTCTTTCTTGTGAGTCTCCTTTTCTGATTTTTCATCAGGATAAGGCGGTGTTGCGAACTTCTTTTGAATTTTTACCTAAAGTTGTGAATTCCAACAACATTAGTAGAGAAATTGTGGTTCCTTCATTATGTCCTAATCCTAAGAATTCTAAGGAGAAATCGTTGCATTCTTTGGATGTTGTTAGAGCTTTGAAATATTATGTTGAAGCTACTAAATCTTTCCGAAAGACTTCTAGTCTATTTGTTATCTTTTCCGGTTCTAGAAAAGGCCAGAAAGCTTCTGCCATTTCTTTGGCATCTTGGTTGAAATCTTTAATTCATCTTGCCTATGTTGAGTCGGGTAAAACTCCGCCTCAGAGGATTACAGCTCATTCTACTAGGTCAGTTTCTACTTCCTGGGCGTTTAGGAATGAAGCTTCGGTTGATCAGATTTGCAAAGCAGCAACTTGGTCTTCTTTGCATACTTTTACTAAATTCTACCATTTTGATGTATTTTCTTCTTCTGAAGCAGTTTTTGGTAGAAAAGTACTTCAGGCAGCGGTTTCAGTTTGAATCTTCTGCTTATGTTTTTCATTAAACTTTATTTTGGGTGTGGATTATTTTCAGCAGGAATTGGCTGTCTTTATTTTATCCCTCCCTCTCTAGTGACTCTTGTGTGGAAAGATCCACATCTTGGGTAATCATTATCCCATACGTCACTAGCTCATGGACTCTTGCTAATTACATGAAAGAAAACATAATTTATGTAAGAACTTACCTGATAAATTCATTTCTTTCATATTAGCAAGAGTCCATGAGGCCCGCCCTTTTTTTGTGGTGGTTATGATTTTGTATAAAGCACAATTATTCCAATTCCTTATTTTATATGCTTTCGCACTTTTTTATCACCCCACTTCTTGGCTATTCGTTAAACTGATTTGTGGGTGTGGTGAGGGGTGTATTTATAGGCATTTTGAGGTTTGGGAAACTTTGCCCCTCCTGGTAGGAATGTATATCCCATACGTCACTAGCTCATGGACTCATGCTAATATGAAAGAAATGAATTTATCAGGTAAGTTCTTACATAAATTATGTTTTTTTAATTTTAATCGTATTATATTTTTTTTTTTTTTTTTTTTTATTATTTAAATAAGATTTTTCATCAAATTTAACCTTGGTATTAAAATTTTAAGAATCCGCTTCCACAAATTCATGCAAATTTTGGTAAAAAGTTTCCCACTGTCTGTGCAGATTTTTAGACGTGGGAAGGGAATTATATGCTGCATATTATCTTTGCATTTCTCTTTGAATAAGCAGAAAATATGCTGTGGCATCGCAAAACATAACCAAAAAATTTGCTGCTGCATATTTTGGGCAGTTTTTCTATTTAGAAAATATCATACATTCTCAGTTTTCCAGTTTTCAAAACTATGAATTTGTGTATGCAGAGATTACGTGCTTCTTCTTCACAGCAAACATTTTATAAAATGAACATACAGAGTTGAGAAAAAGACCTTAATTGCATTCTTTCTCTGCAAAGCTATGTACACAGAATCAGCCCCTTGCCTCTTATGTGGTAAGTTTCAAGAAGCTCAATAAATAGAAAATAGTTTGGAGTGGAATAGATCTGCACAAAGTGTGAGAAGGGAGGGACAGGCAGTTACAATTAAAGTGACACTTGTAATGTTATAGTTTTATTTAAAGGGACACTGAACCCAATTTTGTTCTTTTGTGATTCAGATAGAGCATGCAATTTTAACCCCTTAACGACCGAGGACGTGCAGGGTACGTCCTCAAAAAAAAGGCAGTTAATGCCTGAGAACGTACCCTGCACGTCCTCGGTGTGGAAAGCAGCTGGAAGCGATCCTGTTTGCTTCCAGCTGCTTTCCGGTTATTGCAGTGATGCCTCGATATGGAGGCATCCTGCAATAACCTTTTGAAACCATCCGATGCAGAGAGAGCCACTCTGTGGCCCTCTCTGCACCGGAGATCGGTGGCTTCCTTCGTTGGTGGGTGGGAGCAGTACCGGGAGGCGGGTGGCGGCCATCAATGGCCCTGGAGATGTGGAGGGGGGCGGGATCGTGGGCAGGGATGCCCGGGGGCGCGCACGGACGCGCGTGCATGCACGGGAGGGCGGGGGCGGGCGCGTGCACGGGGAGGGAGCGGGTGGGAACCGCTACACTACAGAAAAAGGCAATCAGTTAAAGAAATGTAAAAAAAAAATACGATCAATGAGGTGGTGGGGGTTTGTGGTGGTGGGGGGGTGGGGGGTGTTTGGGGAAGCTACACTACAGAAAAAAAAAACACTAAGAAAAAAAAAAAAAAAAGCCCTTTTTTGTGCAAGCTTGGCACTGGCAGACAGCTGCCAGTACCCAAGATGGCCCCCAATAAGGCAGATAGGGACGGGTTACAGAGCTGTTTTGGGGGGGATCAGGGAGGTTGGAGGCTAAGGGGGGTCCTACACAGCAGAAGAATTATTTTTTTATTTTTTTAAAAAACCTAAACCCCCCAAAAAGCTTTTATTTTAGTACTGGCAGACTTTCTGCCAGTACTTAAGATGGCGGGGACAATTGTGGGGTGGGGGAGGGAAGGGAGCTGTTTGGGAGGGATCAGGGGGTCTGATGTGTCAGGTGGGAGGCTGATCTCTACACTAAAGCTAAAATTAACCCTGCAAGCTCCCTACAAACTTCCTAATTAAAACGTGTGTGTGGTAGACCGAGCGCTAGTATTTTACAGCCTTATGCTCACTGGCAAAAGTCCCCTAGTGGACTTGGGATGTGATTACAATTGTGTGATATAGTGAGCGCTGGGAAGCTTAAAAGGACTGTGAGGTATGGATATGTTAAAAATGGAATGTATTTATTACAGTTAATATACAATGAAAATACAATATAATACATACAAATTAAAAAGCTTCTAAAATTCTTCCTAAAATCTCTATGGATCCATGAGATATAAGTCTTAAGGATATAGTGTTACCTATATCTGTGGTGTTGGAACAAATATTACGTTAGCTCCGACAACAGTCTAAGACCATAGTATTATGGTCTATAAAGTGCAGTTTAAGCACAGATATTTACAAACAGCAGATGTGATGTAAATGGCCAAAATTGGCGTAGTACAATGTCAATAATACAGATGTCAACAATACAGATGCAGTATAAAAGTATAAGTGATAGAAATACAATATAAATAAAAGTGTAGGAGAAATCCAATTGTGTAAAAATGGAAATAAAATTTGTTGAAAAAATGAAGAAATTTATGTCTCTCAAATAGTTTCTTAAAAAATGTCTCTTTGGAAAATCACAGTGTTCCAAAAAAAAAAAAATATATATATCAGAGTGTTCCACAAAAATTGCAAAAGTGTTCCACAAAAATTGTAAACTTCCTAATTAACCCCTTCACTGCTAGCCATAATACACGTGTGATGCGCAGCAGCATTTTGCGGCCTTCTAATTACCAGAAAGCAACGCCAAAGTCATATATATCTGCTATTTCTGAACAAAGGGGATCCCAGAGAAACATTTACAACCATTTGTGCCATAATTGCACAAGCTGTTTGTAAATGATTTCAGTGAGAAACCTAAAATTGTGAAAAATGTAACGTTTTTTTTTTTATTTGATCGCATTTGGCGGTGAAATGGTGGCATGAAATATACCAAAATGGGCCTAGATCAATACTTTGGGTTGTCTACTACACTACACTAAAGCTAAAATTAACCATACAAGCTCCCTACAAGCTCCCTAATTAACCCCTGCACTGCTGGGCATAATACACGTGTGGTGCGCAGTGGCATTTAGCGGCCTTCTAATTACCAAAAAGCAATGCCAAAGCCATATATGTCTGCTATTTCTGAACAAAGGGGATCCCAGAGAAGCATTTACAACCATTTGTGCCATAATTGCACAAGCTGTTTGTAAATAATTTCAGTGAGAAACCGAAAGTTTGTGAAAAAATTTGTGAAAAAGTGAACGATTTTTTGTATTTGATCGCATTTGGCGGTGAAATGGTGGCATGAAATATACCAAAATTGGCCTAGATCAATACTTTGGGATGTCTTCTAAAAAAAAATATATACATGTCCATTGATATTCAGGGATTCCTGAAAGATATTAGTGTTCCAATGTAACTAGCGCTAATTTTGAAAAAAAGTAGTTTGGAAATAGCAAAATGCTACTTGTATTTATGGCCCTATAGCTTTCAAAAAAAGCAAAGAACATGTAAATATTAGGTATTTCTAAACTCAGGACAAAATTTAGAAACTATTTAGCATGTTTTCTTTTTGGTGGTTGTAGATGTGTAACAGATTTTGGGGGTCAAAGTTAAAAAAAGTGTGTTTTTTCCATTTTTTCCTCATATTTTATAAATTTTTTTATAGTAAATTATAAGATATGATGAAAATAATGGTATTTTTAGAAAGTTAATTTAATGGCGAGAAAAACGGTATATAATATGTGTGGGTACAGTAAATGAGTAAGAGGGAAATTACAGCTAAACACAAACACCGCAAAAATGTAAAAATAGCCTTGGTCCCAAACGGACAGAAAATGGAAAAGTGCTGTGGTCATTAAGGGGTTAAGCAACTTTCTAATTTACTCCTATTATCAATTTTTCTTCGTTCACTTGCTATCTTTATTTGAAAAAGAAGGCATCTAAGCTTCTTTTTTGTTTCAGGACTCTGGACAGCACTTTTTTATTGGAGGATGAATTTATCCACCAATCAGCAAGAATAACCCAGGTTATTCACCAAAAATGGGCCGGCATCTAAACTTACATTCTTGCATTTCAAATAAAGATACCAAGAGAAGGAAGAAAATTTGATAATAGGAGTAAAGTAGAAAGTTGGTTAAAATGACATGCTCTATCTGAATCACAAAATAAAAAAATTGGGTTCAGTGTCCCTTTAAATAAAACTATATAAATTGTTGTTATTATGGAAATTGTTAGTTTTCTGTTTCCAATAAAGTACAGCAGAAAAGTTGTCCAAGTATTAATGGTAGTTTTGCTCCCAATAATTTCATAGTTCTCTATGTATTTCTAATTAAATCAAGTCTTACTGACTAATGATTTAAATCAGGATCTAAATAGATTTAATTGAAATCAAATCCATCCTGACAGGAACAAAGGCTGCATACTGGTACTAGAAGAACACAGGCTGGCTACTGTTACCACAGGAACAGAGGCTGGATACTGGTACCATGGAAACACAGGCTGGATACTGGTACCACAGAGCACAGACTGGATACTGGTATCACAGAGCACAGGCTGGATACTGGTACCACGCGAACACAGTCTGGATATTGGTACCATGGGAACACAGGCTGGATATTGGTACCACGGGAACACAGTCTGGATATTGGTACCATGGGAACGCAGGCTGGATATTGGTACCACGGTAACACAGGCTGGATACTGGTACCACGGGAACACAGGCTGGATACTGGTACCACAGAGCACAGGCTGGATACTGTTACCACAGAGCACAGGCTGGATACTGGTACCTCGGGAACACAGTCTGGATATTGGTACCACAGGAACACAGTCTGGATATTGGTACCATGGGAAAACAGGCTGGATACTGGTACCACAGAGCACAGGCTGGATACTGGTACCTCAGGAACACAGTCTGGATATTGGTACCACAGGAACACAGTCTGGATATTGGTACCATGGGAAAACAGGCTGGATACTGGTACCACAGAGCACAGGTTGGATACTGGGCAGAATATCAAGCTAAGATATATAACAAATAATGGTCGGGCATTGCCAGGGTCAGAACCTGTCGAGAAGGAATGTTACCAAATCAGTAAGCAAAAAAGGAGAATTAGTTCTACCATGTGACTAAATGAAAGGGCATTCCAAAAGGCAAAAAGATGGAGAACAGGCAGAGTTACAATCAGAGAAGCAGGATTCAGAACAGGAAACTGCACTAACAATGAGTGTCTGAATGTCAGTGCAGTGAGTGATTAGGTAAGCAGCCTTAAAAAGCCTGTGGTGATTATTACACCGCCTACAGCTGACAGGCAGGTCAAGCCAGAGTGTCAGCCAGAACAGACAGCAAGTCTCTCAGTGGCTCAGTACCTGACCACATGTATTCTGTACTGAATTTTCCCATGTAGTTCCTTCTGTACTGGGCAAAAAGGAGGCAAATGGATGTCTGTAGTGTAAGTCAAAAACTGCTTTAAGCAAAAAGTCTAGCATTGTTTTTAACACCACCTTACCTTTCTGAAAAATGAAAAACCAAGCACCACTAGGAATGGCTGTGATTCTTAAATTACTGTTGCTAAAATAATGTCCACAATTAAAATGTTTTTAAGTATGAGAAAACGTAAAGAATCTTCACATTACCAGTGTAAAAAAGGCATAAAGAACTAGAAGAAATGCCAAAACAGGCTCAATTATATTTTTTATATGGTGCAAATGAGCCAATGCTTGAAAATATTGGATAACAAGAGGCTATTATGTCCATGTTATTTATGTTATGGCTGAAATAGCAGAGAATTGGGCCTTCAAAATGAAAAGTATATTTCAAATGCCCCAATAAACTGAGGTAAATGCATGATTGAAGCAAGGGTTTGATAACTGCAACTTAATTTCTAACCATTGCAACTTTGACCAATCAACAACCAGGCCACTGTTCTCATTTTCTTAGCATTCGGTTGAGAGATTGGTACCAGATAAGTCACCATGGGGGGGAAGTATTGGAATAATCAAGAAGTATTACAATGAACTTCACTTACTCCCTTTTTTCAAAGTAGCTGTGGTAATATTGTATAGTGATATTGGATGAACCTGATTATTGTTGCTGGATACCATAAGATCTGGATCTGATGACTACCTGGTATTATCATACTGAAGATCTCCTTGTGAATTTGCCAGTCTGTTTGTTAAATTGGAACTCGGCTCAAATAACCTGTTTAAAGTTAAATCAGGGGTTCTCCTGCAAGTGAGTTGATGCATGATCTTTTTTCTCTTACCACTCACAAAATCTATTTAAAACGTTTAATAATAAAAATAACATGTACAAAACAAGGAAAAGGTTTACAGTCACATAGGCATGAAAGGCCTACTGAGTTACAAAGGATTGCTTTAAAAACACAACAAAACCTTCAAAACAATATTGAGAGCCAGGGTAACATTTATACAATGTTCAACCATGCTATGAAGTCCCGCATCTCTTTGTGAATTTACCCAATTGTCTCCAACATATGTTTTACCGTAACGTAATCACTTGGCTTTTTCCTTGTGCACTTTATAAGTTTTGGATGGGAATCTGTTAGTACTTACCTACCTAGGTGTGATCTAAATTTCCTGTGTGTGATCTATATTAAAGTGAATGTCAATTTTCAGCAATGAGTGCCCGGTTTTTAAAAATACTTTTAAAAACAGGGGCACTTTCATTGATGAAAGTTTACATTGCACCGGATTTGTAGAAATACTTACCTTTTACTTCTGCAAAGCCGGATCGATGATCCCCCGCATTCTTCTTCCTGCTATACACAGCAATGACGAAACTGACTTCCTCCAATCACAGCCGGGCATCACAAGATGGACGCTCTGGGGGTGCAAGCCATGATTGGAGGAAGCCGGTTTTGTCATTTCTGGCGTCAGTACAGAGGTACTGAGGCTGGGATCGGCAATCCGGCTCTGCAGAAGTAAAAGGTAAGTATTTCTACAAATCCGGTGCAATGTAAATTTTCATCAATGAAAGTGCCACTGTTTTTAAAAGTATTTTTAAAAACCAGGCACTCATTGCTGAAAATTGACATTCACTTTAAACATCTGAAATTCAAACAAAAACCCCAGGGGGGGAGGGGAGGGCGCTCTTAAAAACCTTAATTGTATCAAAATTAAAAAAATATGTGAAATATATATGATGTGACAAATGCAATTACTAAACAATTTGACTAAAAAAGTTTTTTCCTGTGAGAAAAAAAAAAGTTATATATATATATGTGTGTGTGTATATATATATATATATATATATATATATATATACATACTATAATTGCGTTTGTAATGTCCGCCGCCGGCATTTGCGCACGCATCCTCAAAGGAATGTTGACTGCGCGCACAGCCAAATGAATTCACCTGGATGCAGCGAAGGTGGATTCTTTCACCACCCTGCCATTTATGGAATCCGAATGCAGTGAAGGCAAACGGAGCATTACAGAAAAAAAAAAAAAAATGCTTGCAATAAGTATGTAAAAAACACCTAACCGCATGCAATAAGTATTAAAAAATAAAATACTGCCTGCAATAAGTATTAAAAAAAAATCCTAAGCGCCCGCAATAAGTATTTAAAAGAAAACAAACTAACTTCCCGTACGAAGTAATAAGAAAAACAAACTACCTAATACAATTATTAACCCCTAAATCCGCAAACCCCAACATCGCAACCTACCTAATACATCTATTAACCCCTAAACCGCCAACTCCCCACAACGCATTAAACCTAATTTACCTATTAACTCCTACACTGCCAACCCCCCACAACGCAAAAAAAATAATTTAATGACTAAGCCCCCTAACCTAACACCCCCTAAATTAACCCCTTAATTACAATAAAAATAAACTACATTACTATAAAAAATACAAAAAAAATTACATTACCATAATCTAACATTACAGAAAATAAAAAAGGCTAACATTACAAAAAATAATAAACACATTATCCATAATAAAAAAATTAAACCTAATCCCTATGAAAATAAAAAAGCCCCAAATAAAAACACCCCCTAATCTAATGCTAAACTACCAATAGCCCTTAAAAGGGCTTTTTGTAGGGCATTGTCCTAAGTTAAACAGTTCTTTTACATTAAAAATAAACAATGTCCCCCCCTAATAGTAAAAGCCCCCACCCACCAACCCCCCCCCAAAAAAACCCAATACTTAAAAAACCTAAACTACCCATTGCCCTGAAAAGTGAATTTGTATAGGCATTGCCCTTAAAAGGGCATTTAGCTCTTTTCCTCTGCCCTTAAAAGGGCATTTAGCTCTTTTTTAAGAAAGCCCCAAAAAAACCTAAGTTAAAAAAAAAAACATTAACACTAAAGGCCCAGATAGGTACTCACGGTTTCAGAAGTCCGGCGGAGAAGGTCTTTTTTTAGGCGGGTTCATCATCTTCATCCACAGCAAAGGTGACGCGGAGCTGAGGTCCGGAGCGGCAGCGGTCCTCGGCGAAGGCGTGGAGGTTCCTCTTCATGCGATCAGAGTGGTGCCCCAGACTTTCCCGGTTCCCGTAAATATGGCGAATATTATAAAGAATGAATGGGAGAGACTTGGTTCATCTTTCTCACCTTCGTTTAAGAAATTGTTCCCGTTTCCTGATTCTCAGCTAGAATTGTGGGGATCTGTCCCTAAGGTGGATGGAGCTATCTTCACTCTCGCTAAGCACACCACTTGAGGATAGTTTGTCGTTTAAGGAACCCATGGATAAGAAATTAGAGAACCTGTTAAGAAAAATGTTTCAGCACACAGGAATTGTTTTTCAGCCTGCAGCGGCGGTCAATGTGGGGGGGGGGAGCCGCTACCTATTGGTGTGACTCTATGTCAGAGATGATCGAGGTGGAGACTCCCCTCGATGAAATACAGGAAAGAATTAAGGCCCTAAGGGTAGCTAATTTGTTTATCTGTGACGCAAATATGCAGATTATTCGCTTGAGTGCTAAGACATCAGGTTTTTCTGTTCTGGCCCGGAGGGCCCTGTGGTTAAAGTCGTGATCTTCTGACATGACGTCCAAATCTAGATTACTTTCCCTTCCATTTAAGGGAAATATTCTTTTCGGCCCAGGCCTGGACTCTCTCATATCCACGGTCACGGGGTGCAAGGGTGCCTTTCTACCGCAGGATAAGAAGAATAAACCTAAGGGTCCTAATTTTTGTCCCTTTCGTTTGGACAAGTCCCAATGACAGCAGCCTGCCGCGAAGCCCGAGCAGTCCAAGGGATCTTAGAAACCTTCTCAGTCTTGGAATAAATCCAAGCAGAGCAAGAAGCCCGATAAGATAAAATCGTCATGAAGGCCCCGATCCGTCTCTGGATCTCGTAGGGGGCATACTCTCTCTTTTCATGGAGGCTTGGATGAGAGGCGTGCAGGGTCCTTGGCTTCTGGAGGTTATTGCCCAGGGTTACAGGATAGGTTTCAAAACTTACCCTCCCAGGGGCAGATTCCTCTTGTCAAATCTATCGTCAAGACTAGAGAAACGAGATGCCTTTCTAGAGTGCGTGAGGGATCTCTCCTCTTCAGGAGTAATTGTACCGGTACCTCTAGCATAAAGAGGTTTAGGGTACTATTCTAATTTTTTTTTGGTCCCAAAGAAGGAGGGCACGTTTCGCCTCAATTCTGGACCTAAAGTGCTTAAACAATTTTCTGTCGGTCCCATCGTTCAAGATGGAGACGATACAGTCTATTCTGCCCTTAGTTCAAGAGGCTCAGTTCATGACTATGATAGACTTGAAGGACGCCTACCTTCATGTGCCAATACACAAGGATCACTTCAAGTTACTAAGATTCACTTTTCTGGACCATCACTTACAGTTTGTAGCTCTCTCCTTCGGTCTGGCTACTGTCCCAAGAGTCTTTACGAAGGACCTGGGAGCTTTGCTCGCGGTAGCGAGATCAAGAGTTATTGCAATAGCTCCTTATCTGGACGACATCCTGGTCCAGGCTCCATCCTACCGGCTGGCAGGGGACCATTCAAGAGCTCTTCTACTTCTTCTTCGATCTCATGGATGGAAGATAAACTCAGGAAAGAGTTCTCTGGTTTCCAGTACCAGAGTGGAGTTCCTGGGCACGATAATAGACTCCATATCCATGAAGATATTCCTGACAGATCAGAGACATTGCAAATTTGTCTCCAACTGTCTTGCCTTTCAAACCTCCTCAAGGCCATCCGTGGCCCAGTGTATGGAGGTGATTGGGCTCATGGTATCCAGTATAGATGTCATTACATTTGCCAGGTTCCATCTACGACCTCTTCAGTTGTGCATGCTGAGGCAATGGAACGGCGATCACTCAGATCTATCCCAATAGATCTCTCTGGACAACAGGTCAAGGGAATCCCTCTTTTGGTGGCTCTGTCCAGATCAGCTGTCCCAGGGGACATCCTTCCTGAGACCATCCTGGGAGATTGTGACTACGGATGCGAGCCTCTCAGGATGGGGAGCTGTTTGGGGTGCCAGGAAGGCACAGGACAGGTGGAATCAGGAGGACTCGCTTCTTCTGATCAACATCCTGGAACTTCGAGCGATCTTCAACGCTCTGAGGGCTTGGCCCCTCCTGGGTTCGTCCCAGTTCATCAGATTCCAGTCGGACAACATTACCTCTGTGGCTTACATCAACCATCAGGGGGGAACGAGAAGCTCCCTAGCCATGAGGGAAGTATCTCGCATTCTGGAGTGGGTGGTGACCCACAAATGCTTGCTGTCAGCGATCCACATCCCGCTTGTGGACAACTGGGAAGCAGATTTTCTCAGCAGACAATCATTTAATCCGGGGGAATGGTCTCTTTGCCCCAAAGTGTTCGCGGAGAATTGCAACAGATGGGGGACTCCGGAAAAAGATGTCATGGCGTCCAGACTCAACTTCAAGCTACCCAGATACAGGTAGTGGTCCAGGGATTCCCAGGCAGAACTTATAGATGCATTAGCAGTGCCTTGGGGATTCAACCTAGTCTACATATTTCCACCGTTACCACTTCTACCTCGTGTAGTGGCCCACATCAAGCAGGAGCAAGCTTAAACTATTCTGATTGCTCCGTCGTAATATTGGGGAAGTAGTATCTCAGTAATCCCCTTTGAGAAAAAATGGGGCATTTGCATTCTACTGACTCAACAGAAAATAGGGTTGGTTTTAATTTTTTTCCAGGGCTGCTTTTTCTTCGCAGTCCAGCCCTGGCTAAGGATGTTCCTCAGAGTACAGTATGTTTTGAGCATAATTGTGCAAGATAAGAACTAGCAAGATAACTGGCAATCTATCAATTATAATAATTTTTCAAAAGTTAGTGGCAAGTTCTTATTAAGGAACATAAGCATCTCTGCATGTTCAGCTGTAAGTCTGTTTCTACTATCAGTAAGGACACTTGACGCTAAGCTGAACATTCTTTCACTTTTCACACTACTGCATGGGTCAGAAAGATAGTTTTAGGCCATTAAATCTTAGTTTATTAACTGCCCAGTACTTCAGGGGTTTGTTTGAATGAGATACAGTAATCTCTCCAAGGTAAGCTTCCAGCTGTAAAGTAGCAGCTTTTGAAGCACTGCTTTGACGTACAATAATACAAATAACAGCAATTTGTATTGGCAGAACAGAAGTGAACAATTTTTAGTTAAGTCTCCACTTTAGCTTAAAATGAAATGGGAATATGCAGTTTGAAAAACGCCACAAGATGGCGTAAGGGTAGGAGTTGGAGGTATCGGTTTAAGTATTGGTGCATTTGCACGAGTACAAGTACTCATGCAAATACTTGGTATCGGCACCGATACTAGTATAGGTATCAGTGCAACCCTAGTATCCAGGATACTTTCCTTCCTCTAGGATGGTTTGGAGAAGGGACTTGCTGCCAGTTCCTTGAAGGGACAGATTTCGGCTCTATCTGTGTTGTTACACAAGAAGCTTTTCCTGATATACAGTCCTTTGTTCAGCCGCTCTATCCAGGATCAGGCCTGTCTTCAGACATTCTGCTTCTCTTTGGAGTTTGAATCTGGTTTTTAAGGTTTTGCATAGGGCTCCGTTTGAGCCTATGCATTCTCTTGACCTTAAAATTTGATATTTATGCTTCGGCTGAGGCAGCTTTTGGGAGAAAGGTTTTGCAGGCTGTGGTGCAATCAGAATAGGGTCCGCCCCACTTTTACCCTCCCGTTTTCATTCAGTGTCCTCTAGAGATGGACTATCCTCGTATTAAGATGGAAAACATAAATTATGCTTACCTGATCATTTAATTTCCATCTGTACGAGGAGAGTCCACGGCTCCCGCCCAGTTCTCTGTTGGGCGGAGCTAAATTTCTTTTGTTTTTCTTCTGGCACTATTTATACCCTGATATTTCTCCTACTGTTCCTTGTTCCCTCGGGCAGAATGACTGGGGGATGAGGGAAGTGGGGGAGGTATTTAAGCCTTTGGCTGGGGTGTGTTTGCGTCATCCTGGTGGCCAGGTTCTGTATTCCCACAACTAATGAATAAAGCCGTGGACTCGTACACATGGAAATGAAATTATCAGGTAAGCATAATTTATGGGGTTTTTTTTCTTAAAATAGCTAAATGCCTTTTAAGGGCAGTGAAAAAGAGTGAAATGCCCTTTTTAATGGCAATGCCCATACAAATGCCCTTTTTAGGGCAATGGGTAGTTTAGATTTTTTTTAGTGTTAGTTTTTTTTTTTGGGGGGGGGTTTACTGTTAGGGGGGACTTTGTTTATTTTTAATGTAAAAGAGCTGTTTAACTTAGGGCAATGCCCTACAAAAAGCCATTTTAAGGGCTATTGGTAGTTTAGCATTAGATTAGGGGGTGTTTTTTTTTATTTTGGGGGGCTTTTTTTATTTTCATAGGGATTAGGTTTAATTTTTTTATTTTGGATAATGTGTTTATTTTTTTCTGTAGTTTTTTTTTTTTTTTGTATTTACAACATATAGACTGCCCTCTGGGCAGGCTTTTATATATATATATATATATATATATATATATATATATATATATATATATATATATATATATATATATATATATATATATATATATATGTGTGTGTGTATGTGTGTGTGTATATATATATATATATATAACAGAATTTATGTTTACCTGATAAATTACTTTCTCCAACGGTGTGTCCGGTCCACGGCGTCATCCTTACTTGTGGGATATTCTCTTCCCCAACAGGAAATGGCAAAGAGCCCAGCAAAGCTGGTCACATGATCCCTCCTAGGCTCCGCCTTCCCCAGTCATTCGACCGACGTAAAGGAGGAATATTTGCATAGGAGAAACCATATGATACCGTGGTGACTGTAGTTAAAGAAAATAAATTATCAGACCTGATTAAAAAACCAGGGCGGGCCGTGGACCGGACACACCGTTGGAGAAAGTAATTTATCAGGTAAACATAAATTCTGTTTTCTCCAACATAGGTGTGTCCGGTCCACGGCGTCATCCTTACTTGTGGGAACCAATACCAAAGCTTTAGGACACGGATGAAGGGAGGGAGCAAATCAGGTCACCTAGATGGAAGGCACCACGGCTTGCAAAACCTTTCTCCCAAAAATAGCCTCAGAAGAAGCAAAAGTATCAAACTTGTAAAATTTAGTAAAAGTGTGCAGTGAAGACCAAGTCGCTGCCTTACATATCTGATCAACAGAAGCCTCGTTCTTGAAGGCCCATGTGGAAGCCACAGCCCTAGTGGAATGAGCTGTGATTCTTTCAGGAGGCTGCCGTCCGGCAGTCTCGTAAGCCAATCTGATGATGCTTTTAAGCCAAAAAGAGAGAGAGGTAGAAGTTGCTTTTTGACCTCTCCTTTTACCAGAATAAACAACAAACAAGGAAGATGTTTGTCTAAAATCCTTTGTAGCATCTAAATAGAATTTTAGAGCACGAACTACATCCAAATTGTGCAACAAACGTTCCTTCTTTGAAACTGGATTCGGACACAAAGAAGGCACGACTATCTCCTGGTTAATGTTTTTGTTAGAAACAACTTTCGGAAGAAAACCAGGTTTAGTACGCAAAACCACCTTATCTGCATGGAACACCAAATAAGGAGGAGAACACTGCAGAGCAGATAATTCTGAAACTCTTCTAGCAGAAGAAATTGCAACCAAAAACAAAACTTTCCAAGATAATAACTTAATATCAACGGAATGTAAGGGTTCAAACGGAACCCCCTGAAGAACTGAAAGAACTAAATTGAGACTCCAAGGAGGAGTCAAAGGTTTGTAAACAGGCTTGATTCTAACCAGAGCCTGAACAAAGGCTTGAACATCTGGCACAGCTGCCAGCTTTTTGTGAAGTAACACAGACAAGGCAGAAATCTGTCCCTTCAAAGAACTTGCAGATAATCCTTTCTCTAAACCTTCTTGAAGAAAGGATAGAATCTTAGGAATTTTTATCTTGTCCCAAGGGAATCCTTTAGATTCACACCAACAGATATATTTTTTCCCTATTTTGTGGTAGATTTTTCTAGTTACAGGCTTTCTGGCCTGAACAAGAGTATCAATGACAGAATCTGAGAACCCTCGCTTTGATAAGATCAAGCGTTCAATCTCCAAGCAGTCAGTTGGAGTGAGACCAGATTCGGATGTTCGAACGGACCTTGAACAAGAAGGTCTCGTCTCAAAGGTAGCTTCCATGGTGGAGCCGATGACATATTCACCAGGTCTGCATACCAAGTCCTGCGTGGCCACGCAGGAGCTATCAAGATCACCGATGCCCTCTCCTGATTGATCCTGGCTACCAGCCTGGGGATGAGAGGAAACGGCGGGAATACATAAGCTAGTTTGAAGGTCCAAGGTGCTACTAGTGCATCTACTAGAGTCGCCTTGGGATCCCTGGATCTGGACCCGTAGCAAGGAACCTTGGAGTTCTGACGAGAGGCCATCAGATCCATGTCTGGAATGCCCCACAATTGAGTAATTTGGGCAAAGATTTCCGGATGGAGTTCCCACTCCCCCGGATGAAATGTCTGACGACTCAGAAAATCCGCTTCCCAATTTTCCACTCCTGGGATGTGGATTGCAGACAAGTGGCAGGAGTGAATCTCCGCCCATTGAATGATTTTGGTCACTTCTTCCATCGCCAGGGAACTCCTTGTTCCCCCCTGATGGTTGATGTACGCAACAGTCGTCATGTTGTCTGATTGAAACCGTATGAACTTGGCCTTTGCTAGCTGAGGCCAAGCCTTGAGAGCATTGAATATCGCTCTCAGTTCCAGAATATTTATCGGAAGAAGAGATTCTTCCCGAGACCAAAGACCCTGAGCTTTCAGGGGTCCCCAGACCGCGCCCCATCCCACCAGACTGGCGTTGGTCGTGACAATGACCCACTCTGGTCTGCGGAAGCTCATCCCCTGTGACAGGTTGTCCAGGGACAGCCACCAACGGAGTGAATCTCTGGTCCTCTGATCTACTTGTATCGTCGGAGACAAGTCTGTATAGTCCCCATTCCACTGACTGAGCATGCACAGTTGTAATGGTCTTAGATGAATTCGCGCAAAAGGAACTATGTCCATTGCCGCTACCATCAAACCTATTACTTCCATGCACTGCGCTATGGAAGGAAGAGGAACAGAATGAAGTATTTGACAAGAGTTTAGAAGTTTTGATTTTCTGGCCTCTGTCAGAAAAATCCTCATTTCTAAGGAGTCTATTATTGTTCCCAAGAAGGGAACCCTTGTTGACGGAGATAGAGAACTTTTTTCTACGTTCACTTTCCACCCGTGAGATCTGAGAAAGGCCAGGACAATGTCCGTGTGAGCCTTTGCTTGAGGAAGGGACGACGCTTGAATCAGAATGTCGTCCAAGTAAGGTACTACTGCAATGCCCCTTGGTCTTAGCACCGCTAGAAGGGACCCTAG
This sequence comes from Bombina bombina, assembly GCF_027579735.1. Lineage (NCBI taxonomy): Eukaryota > Metazoa > Chordata > Amphibia > Anura > Bombinatoridae > Bombina > Bombina bombina. The sequence goes on along the minus strand of NC_069500.1, from coordinate 621,482,204 downwards.
TACCTTTGTGAAAATCCTTGGAGCAGTGGCTAATCCGAACGGAAGTGCCACAAACTGGTAATGCTTGTCCAGGAATGCGAACCTTAGGAACCGATGATGTTCCTTGTGGATAGGAATATGTAGATACGCATCCTTTAAATCCACCGTGGTCATGAATTGACCTTCCTGGATGGAAGGAAGAATTGTTCGAATGGTTTCCATTTTGAACGATGGAACCTTGAGAAACTTGTTTAGGATCTTGAGATCTAAGATTGGTCTGAATGTTCCCTCTTTTTTGGGAACTACGAACAGATTGGAGTAGAACCCCATCCCTTGTTCTCCTAATGGAACAGGATGAATCACTCCCATTTTTAACAGGTCTTCTACACAATGTAAGAATGCCTGTTTGTTTATGTGGTCTGAAGACAATTGAGACCTGTGGAACCTCCCCCTTGGGGGAAGCCCCTTGAATTCCAGAAGATAACCTTGGGAGACTATTTCTAGTGCCCAAGGATCCAGAACATCTCTTGCCCAAGCCTGAGCGAAGAGAGAGAGTCTGCCCCCCACCAGATCCGGTCCCGGATCGGGGGCCAACATCTCATGCTGTCTTGGTAGCAGTGGCAGGTTTCTTGGCCTGCTTTCCTTTGTTCCAGCCTTGCATTGGTCTCCAGGCTGGCTTTCTTTTCTGTTTCAGAGTAAATAGTACATACCAGCACTATTTTAAAATAACAAACTCTTGATTGAATAATAAAAACTACAGTTAAACACTAAAAAAACTCTAAGCCATCTCCGTGGAGATGTTGCCTGTACAACGGCAAAGAGAATGACTGGGGAAGGCGGAGCCTAGGAGGGATCATGTGACCAGCTTTGCTGGGCTCTTTGCCATTTCCTGTTGGGGAAGAGAATATCCCACAAGTAAGGATGACGCCGTGGACCGGACACACCTATGTTGGAGAAATATATATATATATACACAAAATGTTATTATGGGGAGAGATGTTATTTCACCATTTTATGGTAAAAAGTTACTATTGATGTAGTCACATCTTATGGTGCAGACCCTCTAGTAATAAGTATTTAAAAAGTATTAAAGATAGATAAACTATACAAAATTTCGACAAATTAGGTATAAAGAAAAGGGATTGCAGCACTCTTTTTGAAAATAGTCTTATACAAATTTATTCCAGAATCAAAATCTAAAAATGGCGGAATCCAGCCCTATTAATGGGCAGTATACCTACACAACATAGACATACATTAAAAAGGATGCAGGAAATCACACTCGACTGGCCAGTCTAAGAATATAATCAATTGGTAATTTGGTAGATAGATATAAATAACCAAAAATATACACAGCAGGCAGTGTTAAACACTACAGAGAAAATATTATCCAACAGATTATAGCAATGTAGCAATAAATGTAGCAAACAAATGTTGCAACTTTAAAACAGTCCCATTAGTAGGTATTGTATTACTTCAAGACAAGTTATGCATAGTAAAACTGTGCTAGCGTAGTCATAATTCTATTGCACCATTGTTTGTATGCACCAGTTCATCAGAATGACGAAAAAGAAATTAAAGTTCACTTTTCCATTTCCACAACAGTGTCCGCCATTCGGTATTGCTCTCCCTACCGATATGGGCTTTCATGCTCCAAAGTAACGGATTACTGTTGTCAAACCTTGTGCATATTTGTGTTATAACAGCCACGCTTAGCTCAGCGTCTCCTCACCTCTCCTGGGCTGTATACCATCCAAGGCAACCAATTAGAAACAGATATGCACAGAACCAGGCCGTGCACTGCATCCGGGGGAACTTTCAGACTTCCACTTTTACTCTGGTCAGCTTTTTGCTTTTTGTTTCCGATCTGTGGTGTCTTGCCTCCCTATTTCTCAGGGATACTTTCAGGATGCTTGTAAGTCGCTGCTCACTCCTCCTTTGTTTATACCAACTTTGAGGTTGTCAGCTGTATCTTGTTTCCAATCAGGAACCGACTCATGCAGGTAAACTGATACTCCTTTATCGCGGTGCTCGCTGAAATGGTGCAATCTTATTTGGGGACTGCTTGTTTGGGTCAGTCAGTGTGACTTCTTTGGGAGCTTGCCAACGTACGTTTCACCCCTTGTTGCTCCAAACATATCGGGGCTTCCTCAGGGCTAAATTACTCAGGTACAGGTGCTCTTTTTAGTACCCTAAACCCCGCCTCCATTCATTACGTCATGGGGGCGTATAGCAAGGAGGTTTTTTAAAACTGCTCTATATTTAAAGGTATTATACATCAAATTCCTTAAACATATAAAACATATTAGCATTCTTTTAATGCAATCCTGAAGCTCAGGAATTGGTGTTCACCATGTCATTATATTTCACTTGCACAGTATTTTTAGAGAAATGAAGCAAACTCTAGTCTTTCATTCAGACCTCTTGGATATCTTGTTTTTAAAACATAGATCCAACGAGTTTTCTTCTGTAGTAATACTGTATCATTATCACCTCCTCTGTTATTCACTATTCCCTTATCTATTGCCATTATTTTTAAATGTGAAGCATTTGATTGGTGAAACTGAGTGAAGTGTCTTGCTATTGTAGTGTCTCTGTTATGTGAGATGTCATCTCTGTGTTCTTGAATCCTATCTTTTAGGAATCTTTTTGTTTTTCCTACATAGAATTTTGGGCATGAACAGTGTATTAGATAGACTACCCCAACAGAATTGCAATTAAAAAAATATTTAACATCATAATTTTTACTATTGCCTGCTGAGAATTTCTTAGCTTTCTCCATGTACGGGCAATACACACATTGACCACATGGATAGTTACCTTTAACTCCTCTATCTTTTCTGAGCCAGTCTGCACTAGATGGGCTCTTACTATACATGCTTCTTACTAGGTGATCTTTCAAATTAGGTGACTTTCGTGCTACCATTAGGGGAAATGTCCCTACTTTGTCTTTTATTTTCTCCTCATAGGTTAGGAGATGCCAGTGTTTCTGCAGAATTGATTTAATAGTACTCCACTGGCAGTTGTAACCTGAGATGAATCTTATCCTTTCTTTTTGAATTGGTTCCTCTTTAATTTTATAGAGCACTTCATCTCTATCTAGTCTATTGACTTTTGAAGCTGCCCTATTGATACATTTTTTCGAGTATCCTCTGTCTAAGAATCTTGCTTCCATCAAATTTGCATGTTTCACATATTTATTTTTGGAGGAGCAATTCCTTTTTAATCTAAGTAGTTGCCCAAAGGGAATCCCTCTTTTTAGATGTTCAGGGTGACTGCTTTCTGCCTGTAGGATACTATTGGTCGCTGTTTACTTCCTATAATTTTCAGTAACTATAGAGTTACCTTCCTTACTTATCAGTATGTCTAGGAAAGGGAACTTTTTTCATTAATCTGATAGGTGAGCAGAATATTTTTTTCATTATTGTTCAAATCAGTAATGAACTTCTCAAGTACTTTTAGAGGTCCCTCCCATAACATAAGGACGTCATCCACATAGCGGATCCATAAAATGATGTTTTCCTCAAATACATTGCTATATTTTTCATAGATCTCCATCTCCCATGCTCCAAGATGCAAGCAAACATAAGTGGGGGCGCAAACCGCCCCCATTGCTGTACCTCTCTTTTGTCTATACATCATGTTATCAAAAATAAATATGTTATTTTGAAGGATAAATTTAAGTAAGGATATTACGAAAGTTGTATGCTCTCTGTACTTAGGACCTCTTGAGTCCAAATAGTGTTCAGCAGCTTTTAAACCTTCCCTGTGTGGGATAGATGAGTATAAACCCTCCACGTCTAGAGAGATTAGGAGGGTTTCTGTATTAACCTTAACCCCATCCAGTTTTTTCAAGAGGTCCCCAGTATCTTTTATGTATGACGGGAGAGTATTAAGGAATGGTCTCAAAAAATGATCAACATAATTACCAATTCCTTCTGTAATACTCCCAATCCCGGATACAATGGGGCGTCCTGGTGGACACTGCAAGTTCTTATGCAATTTTGGTATTACATAAAAAACTGGCAAAATGGGATATTGGGGATATCCCATTTTGCCAGTTTTTTTATGTAATAAAATTAATGAAAAAAGTCTCCCTTTCCTAGACATACTGATAAGTAAGGAAGGTAACTCTATAGTTACTGAAAATTATAGGAAGTAAACAGCGACCAATAGTATCCTACAGGCAGAAAGCAGTCACCCTGAACATCTAAAAAGAGGGATTCCCTTTGGGCAACTACTTAGATTAAAAAGGAATTGCTCCTCCAAAAATAAATATGTGAAACATGCAAATTTGATGGAAGCAAGATTCTTAGACAGAGGATACTCGAAAAAATGTATCAATAGGGCAGCTTCAAAAGTCAATAGACTAGATAGAGATGAAGTGCTCTATGAAATTAAAGAGGAACCAATTCAAAAATAAAGGATAAGATTCATCTCAGGTTACAACTGCCAGTGGAGTACTATTAAATCAATTCTGCTGAAACACTGGCATCTCCTAACCTATGAGGAGAAAATAAAAGACAAAGTAGGGACATTTCCCCTAATGGTAGCACGAAAGTCACCTAATTTAAAAGATCACCTAGTAAGAAGCATGTATAGTAAGAGCCCATCTAGTGCAGACTGGCTCAGAAAAGATAGAGGAGTTAAAGGTAACTATCCATGTGGTCAATGTGTGTATTGCCCGTACATGGAGAAAGCTAAGAAATTCTCAGCAGGCAATAGTAAAAATTATGATGTTAAATATTTTTTTAATTGCAATTCTGTTGGGGTAGTCTATCTAATACACAGTTCATGCCCAAAATTCTATGTAGGAAAAACAAAAAGATTCCTAAAAGATAGGATTCAAGAACACAGAGATGACATCTCACATAACAGAGACACTACAATAGCAAGACACTTCACTCAGTTTCACCAATCAAATGCTTCACATTTAAAAATAATGGCAATAGATAAGGGAATAGTGAATAACAGAGGAGGTGATAATGATACAGTATTACTACAGAAGGAAACTCGTTGGATCTATGTTTTAAAAACAAGATATCCAAGAGGTCTGAATGAAAGGCTAGAGTTTGCTTCATTTCTCTAAAAATACTGTGCAAGTGAAATATAATGACATGGTGAACGCCAATTCCTGAGCTTCAGGATTGCATTAAAAGAATGCTAATATGTTTTATATGTTTAACCCCTTAACGACCGAGGACGTGCAGGGTACGTCCTCAAAAAAAAGGCAGTTAATGCCTGAGAACGTACCCTGCACGTCCTCGGTGTGGAAAGCAGCTGGAAGCGATCCTGCTCACTTCCAGCTGCTTTCCGGTTATTGCAGTGATGCCTCGATATGGAGGCATCCTGCAATAACCGTTTTAAGCCATCCGGTGCAGAGAGAGCCACTCTGTGGCCCTCTCTGCACCGGAGATCGGTGGCTTATAGCGTTGGTGGGTGGGAGCCGGACCGGGAGGCGGGTGGCGGCCATCGATGGCCCTTCGTGATGTGGAGGGGGGCGGGATCGTGGGCGGGGAGGCCAGGGGGCGATCACTGACGTGCGCACGTGCACGGGAGGGTGGGGGCGGGCGCGTGCACGGGGAGGGAGCGGGTGGGAACCGCTACACTACAGAAAAAAATTGTAGGAAAATGATAAAAAAAAATAGCATGCAATAAATAAATCAAACGAAAAAAATAAATCAGTTAGGTGGTGGGTGTTGGGCTGTGGGGAGGGGGAAGCTACACTACAGAAAAACTGGGTAAAAAACAAAATAAAACATATTTTTTTGCAAACTGGGTACTGGCAGACAGCTGCCAGTACCCAAGATGGCCCCCAATAAGGCAGAGGGGAGGATTAGAGAGCGGTTTTGGGGGGATCAGGGAGGTTGGGGGCTAAGGGGGGGATCCTACACAGTAGCATATGTAAATATGCTAAAAAATTTTTTATTTTTTTTATTTTAGTACTTTTATTTTAGTACTGGCAGACTTTCTGCCAGTACTTAAGATGGCGGGGACAATTGTGGGGTGGGGGAGGGAAGGGAGCTGTTTGGGAGGGATCAGGGGGTGGGATGTGTCAGGTGGGAGGCTGATCTCTACACTAAAGCTAAAATTAACCCTGCAAGCTCCCTACAAACTCCCTAATTAACCCCTTCACTGCTAGCCATAATACACGTGTGATGCGCAGCAGCATTTAGCGGTCTTCTAATTACCAGAAAGCAACACCAAAGTCATATATGTCTGCTATTTCTGAACAAAGGAGATCCCAGAGAAGCATTTACAACCATTTGTGCCATAATTGCACAAGCTGTTTGTAAATCATTTTAGTGAGAAACCTAAAATTGTGAAAAATGTAACGTTTTTTTTTATTTGATCGCATTTGGCGGTGAAATGGTGGCATGAAATATACCAAAATTGGCCTAGATCAATACTTGGGGTTGTCTACTACACTAAAGCTAAAATTAACCCTACAAGCTCCCTAAAAGCTCCCTAATTAACCCCTTAACTGCTGGGCATAATACACGTGTGGTGCGCAGTGGCATTTAGCGACCTTCTAATTACCAAAAAGCAACGCCAAAGCTATATATGTCTGCTATTTCTGAACAAAGGGGATCCCAGAGAAGAATTTACAACCATTTATGCCATAATTGCACAAGCTGTTTGTAAATAATTTCATTGAGACACCGAAAGTTTGTGAAAAAATTTGTGAAAAAGTGAACGATTTTTTGTATTTGATCGCATTTGGCAGGGGAATGGTGGAATGAAATATACCAAATTTGGCCTAGATCAATACTTTGGGATGTCTACTAAAAATTTTTTATACATGTCAAGGGATATTCAGCGATTCCTGAAAGATATTAGTGTTCTAATGTAACTAGCGCTAATTTTGAAAAAAAATGGTTTGGAAATAGCAAAGTGCTACTTGTATTTATGGCCCTATAACTTGCAAAAAAAGCAAAGAAGATGTAAAAATTGGGTATTTCTAAACTCAGGACAAAATTTAGAAACTATTTAGCATGGGTGTTTTTTGGTGGTTGTAGATATGTAACAGATTTTTGGGGTCAAAGTTAGAAACAGTGGCCTAGATTTGGAGTTTGGCGGTAAAAGGGCTGTTAACGCTCCGCGGGCTTTTTTCTGGCCGCACCATAAAATTAACTCTGGTATCGAGAGTTCAAACAAATGCTGCGTTAGGCTCCAAAAAAGGAGCGTAGAGCATTTTTACCGCAAATGCAACTCTCGATACCAGCGGTGCTTACGGACGCAGCCAGCCTCAAAAACGTGCTCGTGCACGATTCCCCCATAGAAAACAATGGGGCTGTTTGAGCTGAAAAAAAACCTAACACCTGCAAAAAAGCAGCGTTCAGCTCCTAACGCAGCCCCATTGTTTCCTATGGGGAAACACTTCCTACGTCTGCACCTAACACTCTAACATGTACCCCGAGTCTAAACACCCCTAACCTTACACTTATTAACCCCTAATCTGCCGCCCCCCGCTATCGCTGACCCCTGCATATTATTTTTAACCCCTAATCTGCCGCTCCGTAAACCGCCGCAACCTACGTTATCCCTATGTACCCCTAATCTGCTGCCCTAACATCGCCGACCCCTATATTATATTTATTAACCCCTAATCTGCCCCCCTCAACGTCGCCGACACCTGCCTACACTTATTAACCCCTAATCTGCCGAGCGGACCTGAGCGCTACTATATTAAAGTTATTAACCCCTAATCCGCCTCACTAACCCTATCATAAATAGTATTAACCCCTAATCTGCCCTAACATCGCTGACACCTACCTTCAATTATTAACCCCTAATCTTCCGAGCGGAGCTCACCGCTATTCTAATAAATTGATTAACCCCTAAAGCTAAGTCTAACCCTAACACTAACACCCCCCTAACTTAAATATAATTTACATCTAACGAAATTAATTAACTCTTATTAAATAAATGATTCCTATTTAAAGCTAAATACTTACCTGTAAAATAAATCCTAATATAGCTACAATATAAATAGTATTAACCCCTAATCTGCCCTCCCTAACATCGCCGACACCTACCTTGAACTTGATTCTGATGGAATCAGCCAATCAGAATCAAGTTCAATCCGATTGGCTGATCTAATCAGCCAATCAGATTGAGCTCGCATTCTATTGGCTGTTCCGATCAGCCAATAGAATGCGAGCTCAATCTGATTGGCTGATTGGATCAGCCAATCGGATTGAACTTGATTCTGATTGGCTGATTCCATCAGCCAATCAGAAAATTCCTACCTTAATTCCGATTGGCTGATAGAATCCTATCAGCCAATCGGAATTCGAGGGACGCCATCTTGGATGACGTCCCTTAAAGGAACCGTCATTCGTCGGGAGACAACGGAAGAAGAGGATGGATCCGCGTCGCCTGCTTCAAGATGGACCCGCTCCGCACCGGATGGAAGAAGATCGAAGATGCCGCTTGGAGAAGATGTTTGCCGGTCCGGATGTCCTCTTCTTGCCGGATAGGAGGAAGACTTTGGAGCCTCTTCTGGACCTCTTCAGCACCGGATGATGGATCGCCAACCCCCGCTTGGGTTGGATGAAGATGTTGGAGCCAGGACGGATCGGTGAACCTGGTATGGTGAAGACAAGGTAGGAAGATCTTCAGGGGCTTAGTGTTAGGTTTATTTAAGGGGGGTTTGGGTTAGATTAGGGGTATGTGGGTGGTGGGTTGTAATGTTGGGGGGGGTATTGTATTTATTCTTTTACAGGCAAAAGAGCTGAAATTCTTGGGGCATGCCCCGCAAAGGGCCCTGTTCAGGGCTGGTAAGGTAAAAGAGCTTGTAACTTTTTTAATTTAGAATAGGGTAGGGAATTTTTTATTTTGGGGGGCTTTGTTATTTTATTAGGGGGCTTAGAGTAGGTGTAATTAGTTTAAAATTGTTGTAATATTTTTCTTATGTTTGTAAATATTTTTTTATTTTTTGTAACTTAGTTCTTTTTTATTTTTTGTACTTTAGCTAGTTTATTTAATTGTATTTATTTGTAGCAATTGTGTTTAATTAATTTATTGATAGTGTAGTGTTAGGTTAATTGTAGGTAATTGTAGGTAGTTTATTTAATTATTTTATTGATAGGGTAGTGTTAGGTTTAATTATATCTTAGGTTAGGATTTATTTTACAGGTAAATTTGTTATTATTTTAACTAGGTAGCTATTAAATAGTTCTTAACTATTTAATAGCTATTGTACCTAGTTAAAATAAATACCAAGTTGCCTGTAAAATAAATATTAATCCTAAAATAGCTACAATGTAATTATAATTTATATTGTAGCTATATTAGGATTTATTTTACAGGTAAGTATTTAGCTTTAAATAGGAATCATTTATTTAATAAGAGTTAATTAATTTCGTTAGATGTAAATTATATTTAAGTTAGGGGGGTGTTAGTGTTAGGGTTAGACTTAGCTTTAGGGGTTAATCAATTTATTAGAATAGCGGTGAGCTCCGGTCGTCAGATTAGGGGTTAATAATTGAAGGTAGGTGTCGGCGATGTTAGGGAGGGCAGATTAGGGGTTAATTAATTAATTTCGTTAGATGTAAATTATATTTAAGTTAGGGGGGTGTTAGTGTTAGGGTTAGACTTAGCTTTAGGGGTTAATCAATTTATTAGAATAGCGGTGAGCTCCGGTCGTCAGATTAGGGGTTAATAATTGAAGGTAGGTGTCGGAGATGTTAGGGAGGGCAGATTAGGGGTTAATACTATTTATGATAGGGTTAGTGAGGCGGGTTAGGGGTTAATAACTTTATTATAGTAGCGCTCAGGTCCGCTCGGCAGATTAGGGGTTAATAAGTGTAGGCAGGTGTCGGCGACGTTGAGGGGGGCAGATTAGGGGTTAATAAATATAATATAGGGGTCGGCGGTGTTAGGGGTAGCAGATTAGGGGTACATACAGGTAGTGCAGAATTATTAGGCAAGTTGTATTTTTGAGGATTAATTTTATTATTGAACAACAACCATGTTCTCAATGAACCCAAAAAACTCATTAATATCAAAGCTGAATAGTTTTGGAAGTAGTTTTTAGTTTGTTTTTAGTTTTAGCTATTTTAGGGGGATATCTGTGTGTGCAGGTGACTATTACTGTGCATAATTATTAGGCAACTTAACAAAAAACAAATATATACCCATTTCAATTATTTATTTTTACCAGTGAAACCAATATAACATCTCAACATTCACAAATATACATTTCTGACATTCAAAAACAAAACAAAAACAAATCAGTGACCAATATAGCCACCTTTCTTTGCAAGGACACTCAAAAGCCTGCCATCCATGGATTCTGTCAGTGTTTTGATCTGTTCACCATCAACATTGCGTGCAGCAGCAACCACAGCCTCCCAGACACTGTTCAGAGAGGTGTACTGTTTTCCCTCCTTGTAAATCTCACATTTGATGATGCACCACAGGTTCTCAATGGGGTTCAGATCAGGTGAACAAGGAGGCCATGTCATTAGATTTTCTTCTTTTATACCCTTTCTTGCCAGCCACGCTGTGGAGTACTTGGACGCGTGTGATGGAGCATTGTCCTGCATGAAAATCATGTTTTTCTTGAAGGATGCAGACTTCTTCCTGTACCACTGCTTGAAGAAGGTGTCTTCCAGAAACTGGCAGTAGGACTGGGAGTTGAGCTTGACTCCATCCTCAACCCGAAAAGGCCCCACAAGCTCATCTTTGATGATACCAGCCCAAACCAGTACTCCACCTCCACCTTGCTGGCGTCTGAGTCGGACTGGAGCTCTCTGCCCTTTACCAATCCAGCCACGGGCCCATCCATCTGGCCCATCAAGACTCACTCTCATTTCATCAGTCCATAAAACCTTAGAAAAATCAGTCTTGAGATATTTCTTGGCCCAGTCTTGACGTTTCAGCTTGTGTGTCTTGTTCAGTGGTGTTCGTCTTTCAGCCTTTCTTACCTTGGCCATGTCTCTGAGTATTGCACACCTTGTGCTTTTGGGCACTCCAGTGATGTTGCAGCTCTGAAATATGGCCAAACTGGTGGCAAGTGGCATCTTGGCAGCTGCACGCTTGACTTTTCTCAGTTCATGGGCAGTTATTTTGCACCTTGGTTTTTCCACACGCTTCTTGCGACCCTGTTGACTATTTTGAATGAAACGCTTGATTGTTCGATGATCACGCTTCAGAAGCTTTGCAATTTTAAGAGTGCTGCATCCCTCTGCAAGATATCTCACTATTTTTGACTTTTCTGAGCCTGTCAAGTCCTTCTTTTGACCCATTTTGCCAAAGGAAAGGAAGTTGCCTAATAATTATGCACACCTGATATAGGGTGTTGATGTCATTAGACCACACCCCTTCTCATTACAGAGATGCACATCACCTAATATGCTTAATTGGTAGTAGGTTTTCGAGCCTATACAGCTTGGAGTAAGACAACATGCATAAAGAGGATGATGTGGTCAAAATACTCATTTGCCTAATAATTCTGCACTCCCTGTAGGGATAACGTAGGTGGCGGCGCTTTGCGGTCGGAAGATTAGGGGTTAATTATTTTAAGTAGCTGGCGGCGACGTTGTGGGGGGCAGGTTAGGGGTTAATAAATGTAATACAGGGGTCGGCGGGGTTAGGGGCAGCAGATTAGGGGTACATAAGTATAACGTAGGTGGCGGTCGGCAGATTAGGGGTTAAAAATTTTAATCGAGTGGCGGCGATGTGGGGGGAGCTCGGTTTAGGGGTACATAGGTAGTTTATGGGTGTTAGTGTACTTTAGGGTACAGTAGTTAAGAGCTTTATGAACCGGCGTTAGCCAGAAAGCTCTTAATTCCTGCTATTTTCAGGCGGCTGGAATTTTGTCGTTAGAGCTCTAACGCTCACTTCAGAAACGACTCTAAATACCGGCGTTAGAAAGATCCCATTGAAAAGATAGGATACGCAAATGGCGTAGGGGGATCTGCGGTATGGAAAAGTCGCGGCTGAAAAGTGAGCGTTAGACCCTTTAATCACTGACTCCAAATACCAGCGGGCGGCCAAAACCAGCGTTAGGAGCCTCTAACGCTGGTTTTGACGGCTACCGCCGAACTCCAAATCTAGGCCAGTGTGTTTTTTTCCATTTTTCCTCATATTTTATAATTTTTTTTTTATAGTAAATTATAAGATATGATGAAAATAATGGTATCTTTAGAAAGTCCATTTAATGGCGAGAAAAACGGTATATAATATGTGTGGGTACAGTAAATGAGAAAGAGGAAAATTACAGCTGAACACAAACACCGCAAAAATGTAAAAATAGCCTTGGTCCCAAACAGACAGAAAATGGAAAAGTGCTGTGGTCATTAAGGGGTTAAGGAATTTGATGTATAATACCTTTAAATATAGAGCAGTTTTAAAAAACCTCCTTGCTATACGCCCCCATGACGTAATGAATGGAGGCGGGGTTTAGGGTACTAAAAAGAGCACCTGTACCTGAGTAATTTAGCCCTGAGGAAGCCCCGATATGTTTGGAGCAACAAGGGGTGAAACATACGTTGACAAGCACCCAAAGAAGTCACACTGACTGACCCAAACAAGCAGTCCCCAAATAAGATTGCACCATTTCAGCGAGCATCGCGATAAAGGAGTATCAGTTTACCTGCATGAGTCGGTTCCTGATTGGAAACAAGATACAGCTGACAACCTCAAAGTTGGTATAAACAAAGGAGGAATGAGCAGCGACTTACAAGCATCCTGAAAGTATCCCTGAGAAATAGGGAGGCAAGACACCACAGATCGGAAACAAAAAGCGAAAAGCTGACCGGAGTAAAAGTGGAAGTCTGAAAGTTACCCCGGATGCAGTGCACGGCCTAGTTCTGTGCATATCTGTTTCTAATTGGTTGCCTTGGATGGTATACAGCCCAGGAGAGGTGAGGAGACGCTGAGCTAAGCGTGGCTGTTATAACACAAATCTGCACAAGGTTTGACAACAGTAATCTGTTACTTTGGAGCATGAAAGCCCATATCGGTAGGGAGAGCAATACCGAATGGCGGACACTGTCGTGGAAATGGTAAAGTGAACTTTAATTTCTTTTTCGTCATTCTGATGAACTGGTGCATACAAACAATGGTGCAATAGAATTATGACTACGCTAGCACAGTTTTACTATGCATAACATGTCTTGAAGTAATACAATACCTACTAATGGGACTGTTTTAAAGTTGCAACATTTGTTTGCTACATTTATTGCTACATTGCTATAATCTGTTGGATAATATTTTCTCTGTAGTGTTTAACACTGCCTGTTGTGTATATTTTTGGGAATTAATTGAGAATATTATACCAAAAAAGCGTCCCAAGTGATGGTCTTTTTAGGTCCAATGATAGATTGAGATGGTCTCAGAAACTTTCAACTATTCCCAGATCATTGTTAGCCAGGGCTTCACAAAGAGTAGCGTATCACAACACTTAAATTACAAGAAAATGGAAATCAGCAAGAAATATACTCATCCAAAATAGGTGAGTATAGAAAGACTGAGACTTCAGAGCTGCTCAGCTTGCTCACTCACGGTTATACAGGAAAACTCACTCCAGGTACTGCAGGAAACCATTAGGAGAAAAAGGCACTTCCATTTCTCAGAATATTTCATTCCAATATTTTAATAAAACGCCAAAAGATTCTGACAAAAGGTCTTATTTTAAAACAATATAAATGGTAAACATTGCAACGCGTTTCTCTGCCTAAATTCGGTGTCGTTTCATCAGGCAAAATACAAAACATATACTTAATGAGAAAATATGTGAAAACAGAACGCAGAACACATTATTTAATCTCTTACTAAACCTATAGTGATTAAAATCTAGTATGGTGGAATAAGAAAAAGTTAAAATCCAACTTATTTAGACATATTAGGCTCGATTTATCAAGCTAGGGCAGACAGGGGTGTACATATGCGCCCCTGTTCGCCCCAGCTTAACTCTGGCATGGAGCAATCCGCTGCCGGAATTCAGCATTGCACAAGAACGTTATTTTGCGCTCTTGTGCAACACCGCCCCCTGCCCGTGCACAGCCAATCACGCACGGGTAGGAGCTCTCAATATCCCAGGTTGGATGAGACCGGTGAGATTGAAATTTTACATCTAAAAAGTGGAGAAGAGTCTAGAAAGCAGCACTCTGATGACCGCTGCTTGATAAATACTGACTGCAGGTTCTCTTGTGAGAACCTGCAGTCTGAGCTGGGCGAACTGCTTGATAAATTGAGCCCATTGTGGCTCAAGATCTGTTCTACAGTACACCACAGTGCATGATTCATACATGGCGGCTACTTCATCAACATGTGACAATCACGTGACGTCTACTTCACAGGTACGGGGTCGAATAGGATCTGATTGGATACGAAGATTCCACAATTGAGCTTTCAATCAAACCCCTCGAGGGTATATTATTATGTCAAAATGATCCACTAAGAGATGTATATAATTATAATTAAACTGGACAATGCTACTGTTGCTAAATAGCTATGAAGTCCCTCCTCTCTATGTGATGTTACTCAATTGTCTCCAATATATGTTTTACTGTAATCTATCGGCTTTTTACTTGTGCGCTTTATCAGTTTTGTGTGAGAATCTCAGTACTTACCTATGTGCGATCTAAATTTCCTATGTGTGATCTATATTTAATATTTAATCCATAAAACAGTTATTTACACACATTTTAGAGAAGTTTGACCTTGGTGAAGAGCTATTGTTGGTGTCTAGGTACATTTTGGAACATATTAATAACCATTGGTGTTATTCCTGGACTTTACATGTAACAGAATATGTAATAGGTATGCATTGAAAAATTAGCTTTCATGGAGGTTTTTAAAACTTTCTGTGCCTCTATAAAATCTACATAAAAGCGTTTTATTTCATTGTCTTCTTTTTAGTACTGTTTGCTTCCAGGGCTCCTTGTATCGTTACACAAAACTAGTATTCACAATCTTAGTTAACGTTACTGTTATAATTGTTACTTTTTTTATTGTGGCTTTTGTACAAAATACATCATCTTGGATTTACATGCTACTAAACCTTTCTAATTTCTAATTTCAGCTTGTTTGTTCCAATCTTGATGAACTTAGGGAACTTAAAAAAAAAATAGAAGAAGAACTTAAACTTTTGGATAGCAACAAAAAGAAATCGGTGAGGACTATCAAGTTTATTTTATTCTCATGTACATTTTGGTATTTATTAATTTTTATTTCTCCCATTCGTGTATATGTTGCTAAACATGGGCAATGTACAAAACTAGAGAATAAGGGAAGCCATAGGTGCTTCATAAATGTCAATATTAGGCTGTGATTGGTCTCAGAAACTTATATTCAACTTTATACTTTATACTTGAGCGTAGTCTGGTTATTTCAGGTGGACAATGAGTATATGTGTGAGCTTTGTGCATTTGGGAATCTACATTTCAACAGCAAATAGCAATCATTCTTCTAATTATTGGTTGTGTGAGAGTCATTCGTGAGTTTAAAGGGACAGTCAACACCAGAATTGTTATTGTTTAAAAAGATAGATAATCTCTTTATTACCCATTCCCTAGTTTTGCATAACCAACACAGTTATATTAATATACTTTTTACCTCTGTGATTAACTTGTATCTAAGCAACTTCTGCCCCCTGATCACATGACATTTTATTTATTATCTATTTACTTTCATTTTAGCCAAAGTGCAGTGTCTGCCACAAGCCACGAGCGTGATCACAATGTTATCAATATGGCTCACATGAACTAGCTCTCCCCTGCTGTGAAAAGCAAATAAAAATATCAATGGGTGGTACACTAAGCGCCTGCCTCAAAAAGACCCTGGCTCTGGATATTGACTCCTAGTAGTCAATAAAAATGAATAGAAAAATCGAATATAGAAACCAAAGCGCCTAAAAGGCTGGGTCTGTGTGTATGAATAGCCTTGAAATATATAATAAACTAAAAAACTGTATAAAAATTAACACTTTAATTTCTTACAGACATGGATCCATGTTACAATCAGACATACATGATATAAAAACAATAAAAACAGTAAAAAACTTCAGACAGTAAAATTCTTCGTGGCTAGTTCTCTAGTGAGTGATTAATACAGAAGGACTGATCCCCTTTCTAAGTGAGATAGCCTAAATATATAACGTTGGTTCTCTGACTCCTTGCTAAAGGTGAATAATAAACAAATCCTGGTGTGTACCCTACCAAAAATAAATGGTAATTATGTGGTCTAATGACGATGTTCCTAAAATGGTTTAACAAGTCTTGAAAAAGGTCTAGTACAGACCGAAACGCGTCGACTGGTGAGTCTTCTTCCTTCTAATTTATTTGGGACATTACGCTCTGCACTATTGTGTGTTTGTTTTCTACTTTTTAGGTGAAATTTGGGTCGGCCGGGCCCCTGATGAGTTTTTATACACCACCACATCCCGGTACTGCTAAAGGTTGCAGTTAATATCACTCCACAGGATTTATCCAGAACATATTATATTCTTTTTGTTTATTACAGTGGCCACTGATTTTTCACTTTTATTCACTACGCACCTTTTTTCACTACGTGTCTTTTTATGGAATGAACACTGCTATTCAATTTTTGGAGGACTGTTTTTTTGTTTTTTTGCTTTCAGCCACAGATGTTATTTTTTGTTTTGTTTTTGATTATTTAGCATTAACCGATTGATTACTATATAATCTGATTGTATTTTTAATATTTTTGTTTATCCACCACTGCAATTGTGTTTTTCACTACTACGTGTTACACTTGTTAAACCATTTTAGGAACATCGTCATTAGACCACATAATTACCATTTATTTTTGGTAGGGTACACACCAGGATTTGTTTATTATTCACCTTTAGCAAGGAGTCAGAGAACCAACGTTATATATTTAGGCTATCTCACTTAGAAAGGGGATCAGTCCTTCTGTATTAATCACTCACTAGAGAACTAGCCACGAAGAATTTTACAGTCTGAAGTTTTTTACTGTTTTTATTGTTTTTATATCATGTATGTCTGATTGTAACATGGATCCATGTCTGTAAGAAATTAAAGTGTTAATTTTTATACAGTTTTTTAGTTTATTATATATTTCAAGGCTATTCATACACACAGACCCAGCCTTTTAGGCGCTTTGGTTTCTATATTCGAAAAGCAAATAAAAAGCATGTGATAAGAGGCGGTCTTAAAGGGCTTAGAAATTATCATATGAGCCTTCCTAGGTTTAGCTTTCAACTAAGAATACCAAGAGAACAAAACAAAATTGGTGATAAATGTAAATTGGAAAGCTGCCCCAAGACCCACCATTAGAAAAGTAATCGTCTACCCTGGTATTAGTCTTTGGAGTGTAGAATAAAAAAGTAAAAAAATAATTATTTTAAAAAAGTTATTAAAAAAGGATTTGGGGGTCTCTAAAGGCACATAAATAAAGATAAAAATTGCCTAGAGACTTGTTTATTTATTAAAAAAAAAAAAAAATTGGTTTAAGTATTATAGCTAAATGATCACTGTGGTAACGACCGTTACCGCAGAGATCACCTAGCTGAGAAATGTCACATTCCCTTTTTATATAATTATATTTGTAATCCCATGATCACCTGGATAATGTGGTTACAAATTAATAAATGGTAGAGAAATGCTACTTAAAAACAAAAACACCGGGGGGGGGGGGGGGGTGGAGCCAGCAACGCACGAGAATGGTCGCACATTCTTATCGCTCTGGTGCTAATTCCTTTATAACTAAGCAAGGGCGATATCTATAATATAGCTAAACCTTACAAATATCTTCGATAACCATATGCCTTTCTACCCTGCATTTGAGGGGTGTTAAATCTAGCAAGCGGAGCGGCTCTGTCAGGTTAGGATCAAAAGCTTGTCCTTACAACGCTTGTCTGGCAGCCATTGTTGTTCCCGCGTGGCAGAGGACTATACTGACTCACTGGGCTTATGTTGATGACTGATGCACTAAATATGGAAAGCATTAACGGCTTTATGGAGACCCTGAGATGTATGCTCACGGAACACCATGCTGCTCTAGAAGGGCTTATGACCAGTGCATTTAAATGCAGGGATTCCTGTATTTCTCAGCTGTGTGCACATTCTGAGCCTGCTGCAATTAAAGATAAACATGTTTGTACTATGGGTCCCGAACGTCCTCACATCACTCTGACCAGCTCTGCGAAAAACTCAGCCTCTGTTATTTTGGAGCGGGGGATTGTGAATACAACTGCCATATCTGTGAGCACGGCTCAGCTTGACGACAACTTAATGCAGATCAGTGAACCCAGCAGGGTCATAGCTCAGTTGGCTCTCGCATCGGGTTCAGCTGACGAGATTCAGGACAACATAAAGACTCCAGGTAGAGTGCATGTCAGACGCCAGAAAGTAATATGGCTACAATCTTTGCTGTCCCTGCAGATCCCAACCAGCCTATGTTATGCAGAACTCTGGGAACCCACTGGTGAATCGGCTGGGCTACAGATGCTTTCCTTATCACCGGACTGCCATATCCAGTTTAGCCCTTTAGCTGAGGCTCAGAATTTCAGCGTGGCGGCCCAGAGACTCAACCCGGCCTCCCGAGTTGGTGTAGGATAGAATACTTACTGTTTTGACATGCCGTGTCATGGCCATACCTCTTCCCCAGGGCGAGAACTGATAGAGGGAGCAGGTTCATAGCTGGATAGCCTGTATTGGTTGTACAAGACTACCTTATTGTAACCCTGATATAGTCATGAAATCCCATATTTTTTTTTTTTTATTATATTAGTAATCTAGTTTTTCCAGTATGAGTTAGTTTAGTTGATATGTATTCTTATAGTTAAATCTGGTTGATTTTATGCATATCTTGTTGAGTTTTTGATTGTGAAAATTGAGCTTAACTTTATCTTCTTTTGTTGGGCATGATTTCGAGTTATAGAGGTTCCGCTGCATCACAATACCAAAATACTATTTAAAGTTAGTTATGTATATTAGTTCCTTACTTAACCTACCTACACTAGAGCATAGGTTCCATTAGCTCATAGATGTAAGATACACTCTGACCATATTCACACTATCTCATATCCTGCCACTACTATATAGATCTGTTGGCTATGGATCCCTATTCTCCTATCTTGGTATGGTGGGGGGGCTGGCCGGCCAGCGGCCGGGGTGGTTAGGCTCACCCGCCGTAGATAACTTTCTCTTGTAAGGTGTATCCAGTCCACGGATTCATCCATTACTTGTGGGATATTCTCCTTCCCAATAGGAAGCTGCAAGAGGATCACCCACAGCAGAGCTGTCTATATAGCTCCTCTCCTAACTGCCACCCCCAGTCATTCTCTTCCAGCTCTCGACAAGGGAAGTAGCTAGAGAGATGTGGTGAATTAATGTAGTTTATCTTCAATCAAAAGTTTATTATTTTCAAATGGTACCGGAGTTGTACTATTTTGGCTTCAGGCAGAAAGGTGAAGAAGAGTCTGCCTGAAGTTTTTTGATGATCTTAGCATTTTGTAACTAAGGTCCACTGCTGTTCTCACACCTAACTGAAGAGATGGGTAACTTCAGCTGGGGGAATAGCGTGCAGGGTTTCCTGCTCTGAGGTATTGTGCAGTTTTAAATTTTTCTAGAGAGATGATAAGCTAGAAAATGCTGACAGTACCTGATTTATTTAAGGTAAGCCTGATTACAGTGATTTAATAGCGACTGGTATCATGCTTGCTGTAAAGGGTAATATTTTTGTTATTTACTCTCATTACTTAATATATAAACATTTACTACAAATGGTGATAAAACTTTATTCTGGGGCTCAGTTTTTCCACATTTTGCCTAGGGATTGTTTTTTAAGGCCCTCTCACTGTGAGTACATGTTGGGAGGGGCCTATATTTGCGCCTTAATTGTGCAGTAGTTTTTGCAGCCTGAGACATCCAGCTTCCCTGAAGGAGTCCCCTGACATATAGGACCCCTCTACAGGGTTTTTGTGCCTTCCAAAGTCGTATGGGCAGGTAGGAGCCACAGTAGAGCTGTGGCAGTTGGTTGTGACTGTTTAAAAACGGCTATATCGTTTTTTTGATCCGGTTTTGAAACTAAGGGGTTAATCATCCATTTGCAAGTGGGTGCAATGCTATTTCAGTCTATTATACACACTGTAAAAATGTCGTAGAATTTACTGCTTTTTTTACAGTTTTGCAGTTTATGTGATTGTTTTTTTTCTCTTAAAGGCACAGTACCGTTTTTATTTTTTGCTTGTTCACAGTTATTAAAGTGTTTTCCAAGCTTGCTGGTCTCATTACTAGTCTGTTTAAACATGTCTGACATAGAGGAAACTCATTGTTCATTATGTTTAGAAGCCATTGTGGAACCCCCTCTTAGAATTTGTACCAAATGCACTGATTTTACTATAGATTACAAAGACCATATTCTGGCTTTAAAAAATTTATCACCAGAAGAAATTGACAAGGAGGAAGTTATGCCGTCTAACTCTCCCCACGTGTCAGAACCTATAACTCCCGCTCAGGGGACGCCAAGTACATCTAGCGCGCCCATAGCATATACCTTACAAGATATGGCGGCAGTTATGAATCATACCCTTACAGAGGTATTATGTAAACTGCCAGGATCGCAAGGAAAGCGAGACAGCTCTGGGACTAGAATAAAATACAGAGCTCTCTGACGCTTTAGTGGCTATGTCTGATACACCCTCACAATGTACTGAAGCTGAAGCAGGGGAGCTTCAATCTGTGGGTGATTTTTCTGATTCAGGGAAGATACTTCAACCTGATTCTGATATGTCTACATTTAAATTTAAGCTTGAACACCTCCGCATATTGCTCAGGGAGGTCTTAGCAACTCTGGACGACTGTGACGCTATTGTAGTCCCAGAGAAATTATGTAGATTGGATAAATACTATGCAGTACCTACTTACACTGATGTTTTTCCAATCCCTAAGAGGTTTTCTGAAATTATTACTAAGGAATGGGATAGAGAGACTTCCGGTAGGAGGGGCCAAGCAAGCAGACGCGTGTGAAGTACGCTGCCTGCTTCTAGAGGCCTAAGAAAGGAGCCGCGGCATAGAGTGCCTATAGGCGGGCCGAAATACCCAGCCCAGGACCCGTAGCTGCCGTTAAGGAGGCCGACAGCCCTGCAGAGCCTGCTGACATCGGCCTATAAGGCCCATCTACAGTGACTGTCTTGAGAGCCCCCAGAGACACACGCTGCCCGCCAGGACCCAAGGAGCAGTTGGTGAGCGGACGTAGCAGTGGGAAAGGTGTCACAGACATCAACTTCTTGCCCCAGGAGGAAAGGAGACAAGTGTTTCTTGTCTGCCAGCTCAGGACACAGTTTAAAGGGATCCTGAGCACAACATCACCTCGACCTGCCAGTAAGTCTACATACCTGGAGGAGTTGCAGGAGAGAAAGTCCTGCTGTGCGGTGGAACCACAGACTCTAGAAACAACTCTACAGAACACTATTCACTCCCAAGTTTGACTTAATTCAAAATAATATCACCTCACTAACACTTGAAGTAAAACAATTTGCAACCAGACTCACATATGCAGAACAAAGAATATCAGATATTGAGGATGGGGCCCTACAGAGGGAACAGACACTACGCACTATGTCCACCCAGATTGAAAACATGAAAAATAAACTTGAGGACCTAGAAAACAGGGCCAGAAGAAATAACTTGCGCCTTATTGGCCTGACAGAGGATATTCAGGAGAAAGATCTCAAGAGATTTGTGGAGGTAGATTTAATGGGTCTATTAAATATTGGAGTAGAAACTCAAAATATAACAATTGAGAGAATACATAGAATAGGCCCAGAAAGACAAGAGGAGGGAAGGAACAAAAGAGGTAGACCGGTTATTATGAAACTGCTGAATTTTCAGGAAAAAGTCAAAATTATGAACGCTTATCGGAAGGCAAATGGAGAAATTAATTATAGGGGTAGGAAACTCTTATTATTTAATGACTTTTCTTACGAGACATCTAATAAACGGCGAACTCTTGCGCCAATATGTACCAAACTAATACAAGAAGGTTGGAGAGCAAGACTTTTATACCCAGCTAGACTTAGTATACACACTATTACAGGGAATAGAATATTCACAGATGTAGAGGAAGTAAATGAGTTTCTCAAAGATCATAAAGACAGCTTAGAAAGACAACAAGGCCTTGTAACATGAACCCTGTCCCTGCTTTCTTTAAATCTTTTGGTACTGGTTTTACTTTGTATGTTTAACACATAAAAGAGTGTAATGTATATAAATTTCGTTTTTAGAAAAATGTTCAGAATAAAATTAAGTTATGGGGAAAAAATCCCCTTTAAGGGGAAACTGGAAGGAAAGAGGAAGACCTCCAGTGAAATAAAGGGATTTAATGAAGTTTTGGTAATTCACAGTGATAGATTTGTGTTTTTTTTTTGTCTTTTTCTCTCCTCCTCTTCCCCCCTTCTCTTTATTTTTTTTTTTTCTCTTTTGTTTGATTATTGGTGCCTTATCCCGCAAACACTTTATAGTTATGGATGAATCACATTAGAAATAGCTAAACTCACAGATTAGTGAAAATGAGTCTCAAAGTAGTTTCGTGGAATATAGGGGGAATTACATCACCCATGAAACGTAAATCCATTCTGAGATACGCAAAAAAATTAGGTGCTCAGATACTGCTCTTGCAGGAAACACACCTAAAAGGGGAAGAGGCTATCAAATTAAAAGGGGGATGGGTCAAAGAGGTTATATACACCACAGGGCACCAAAGGAAAAAAGGAGTGGCTATTCTGTTTAGTAAAACAATAGAATATAAAATTGATAAACTAGAGAGAGACGAGGAAGGAAGATATATCATAGTAGAAGTTGAAATTGCGGATAGGAAGATTGTTATATGCAATGTATATGGCCCAAATGAGGAGGATATAGACTTCTGGCAAAGTTTGCGAGATAAGCTGCTAATACACTCCACAAATACTATAATTATTGGAGGAGATTTTAATATCGCTCCCAATACTATAGTAGACAGAAGTAGAGGCAACGTAGAGCAAGCAACAAGGCAAAAATTACTAGATAAATCTACAATAGCGAGAAGAAAAAGAGAGTCCCTTCTTATAAAGAGGTTTCAGCAAGATCTAAAATTAATTGATATATATAGAATCAGACATCCTGATGAAAGAGAGTATACATGTCTCTCGAAATAAAAAAAAACTTTATCTAGAATAGATTATTTCCTTACTTCAGAGAAGTTAATAGATTGTATCCAGGAAACACTTATTGACATAATAACTATATCAGACCATGCCCCTATCTCAATCACATTAGATCCTAAACAAAAGAGTCGGAAATCCAATCAGTTCTTCTTTCCGAAATATTTAGCAAAAAATAGTAAGTTTATAAATTTTCTAAAATCTAAATGGGCTGAATATAAACAGTTTAACAACAGTTCTTTTGACAAAACTAATATATATTGGAACGCCGCAAAAGCCGTATTAAGAGGCGAAATTCTGGCATACCAAATAAAACAAAATAAAAAAACGCATGCATATAGAAAGCAGACTAATTGTTTGATTAACAAATATTCTAGATATATTCAGGCAAAAACTGCAGATAATTGGCAACAATATATTCAGGCTAAAAAAGATAGAGACAACTACCTTATGCAAAATGAAATTAGAGAAAATATAAAATCTTGCGCACAGTTTTATAGGTATGGTAACAAGGTGGGCAGCTTTCTAGCACGAATTGATAAAAATCATAAAACTAAAAGTTTTATAAAAAAAATTAAAAAATAAAGATCATATATGGACCCAGACAGAGGACATACAAAAGGCCTTCCTTGAATACTTTACGGAGCTCTATTCAGCACAGCATATTAATTTTACCATAAAGGAGACATTTTGGAAATCTTTGACTGTTCCAAAGCTAGAAAGTAATTGTCTAACAAAAATTAATGAACCTATTACAGAAAATGAAATAAGACAAATAATCAAAACAATGGCAAATAATAAAGCGGCAGGTCCGGATGGTCTCCCATCCGAGTTTTACAAAATTCTTATAGAAGAAATAACCCCTACATTAAATGCTCTGCTGAATGGGCTCTGGAATGGACAATTGGAACCATCAGCTGACTTTAACGAATCCACAATAATAGTCATACCTAAACCGGGAAAAGATCCACAGCTAATAGACTCTTATAGGCCCATCTCACTACTCAACATTGATTATAAAATAATGACTAGTATACTAGCTAAAAGGATACAGGTGTCACTGGACACAATAATACACTCGGATCAAACAGGTTTCATGAAAGGAAGGTCTTCTAATGTTAACTTAAGGAAAGTCTTTTTAACAATCTCAGACCAATGGTTATAATGACAAATATAATAAAAAAGCTAACAAAGAGGATAGTTCAATAGTATCACTGGATGCAAGTAAAGCTTTTGATTCTGTCACATGGGACCACCTTGTTACTTCTCTTATAAAATTTGGATATACAGGTAATAGTCTTAACTTAATCAAGAAACTTTACAGTGAGTCTAGGGCTGCGATAATTATTAATGGTAATAAAACATCCTACTTCCCCCTCTTAAGAGGGACAAGGCAGGGATGTCCTCTGTCGCCCTTGATTTTTAATATTGCTTTGGAACCTTTATTGATTGCTTTGAGAAACAATATACAAGGGATTGAGATGGGTGGTAAGAGAATACAGTTGGCGGTCTATGCAGATGATTTATTGGTATTTTCTAGAAATTCAAATAAAAACTTTAACAAAATGTGCCAGATTATAGAAAACTACGGCTCTTTTTCAGGGTATCATATTAATCAGTCTAAATCTGAAGTATTATGGCTTCAAAAAAATCAAAAATCAGAAACAAAAATATTTAAAGAAGTAACTAAATATATGACATATCTGGTGGTTAAAATATCTAGCGATCCTTCAGAATGGTATGCTCTGAATATTGGCAATGGTATTAGACAATTTTGTGAAACCCTCAAAAGATGGACCTCTCTTACACTTTCTGTCTCTGGTAAAATAAATTTACTTAAGATGATAGCACTCCCAAGATTATTGTATCTTTTTCAGAACATTCCTTTTCTAATTAGGAAACACGAGATTAAGATATCTAATCAGGCAATTAAGGAATATATATGGACGAACAGTAGGCCTAGACTTAGCTATCAAAAATTAGTATTTAAAAAAGAATATCTGGGCCTGGGTCTCCCTAATTTAATAATATATAACCTGGTGGCAGTGACAAAGATTGCTCTAGATTGGCTCTTGGAGAGTAATCATTTTACCTTACCATAGATAGAAAATGGATTGATAAAACCTTTAAATTTAAAACATATTCTCCATCTAGAGGTTAAAAATCTCCCACCATATGTCAAAATAATAGATCTGCTTAGGGACACAGTTGTAGCATGGCACAGAACATGTAAATATTTAGGTATATATCCCTATGCAACACGTTATTTATCTATCAAAGGAAACTCAGAATTCAAACAGGGTCTCTCCTCTAAAATATTCTCAGTCTGGCAAGAAAAGGGATTATCTAACGTTATTCAATTAACAAAAAATAACCAGGGTATAATTCAGGTTGAAGATTTCGAAACAATTAAAAATAAATATCTCCTCTCAGAGAAACATTTTTTCTCGTTTTTACAAATCAGGCATTACTGCCTCAAATTAATACAAATACAAGGGAATAACTGGGATCTTTTACCATTAGTTCCGGTAATTAATCTTATTAAAAGTGGTAAATATTCAATATCTTTGTTATACAATCTAATAAATAATATAAACTATAAACAACATATTGAAACTGGAACTGCAAAATGGAGGGAATTGTACTTTCCGAATCTAACCACGCAACTAATATTAAAAAGCGTGGAGAGAGTGGAGGAAGCATCATTAGCTATCCCTATGCGTGAACAGCATATAAAGTTAATGTGGATGGTGTATATCACTCCTGAGAAGATTGCCAAATGGGGTGGTATGGGGGAAGGAACGTTGTGTACCAAATGTAGACAACCAAATTTGATTCATAGCTTCTGGCTTTGCCCTAAGATACAAAGATTCTGGGGAAAGATAAATTATTGGTTGAGCAATGTTTATCAAATTCAAATGCTCTTACAACCAGAACAGATCTTTTTTTTCCACTATAAAAAAGAACAGCTACAAAATCGGAAATTCATAACGATGGTAATTTTGTTAGCAAGGAATCTTATATTAAAAGGATGGAAACAGGTTAAATCACCCTCCTTTGGGAATCTTGGGGAAATTATTCATCACCAATTTCTTATAGAATTACAAGATACTTTATACCACATTGATATTAATAATTAATTAATAAAAAAAAAATTATCTTCTTTCTTTTTTGTTTTCCTTCTTATTGTTGTTGTGTTTTCTTTTTTTTTTTTTTTTTTTTTGGGGGGGGAGAGATTTAGTTATTTTTATGCGGTTCAAGATGTTATAAATTCAAACTGATTGTCTCTTATATAGAACCTAGGGGGGAAAGGTATCAATATAGATAGATAGATTCTTTGTATTGTTTCTGTGGTTGAAAAGGAGAAAGGACAAGAGGTTTGTTAGTTTTTTCTTTTTTTTCTTTCTTTCTTCTCGATAATAGAAAGGGGAAAAAGGAATACCTTTTTATATTATTGCGATTGTTATGTTTCATTGATAAGATTTAATTTTTCTGCAGTCAAGGTATAGCAAATATATATTTTATTAAATATTATTTGAAACAGAAAGTATAGATTATGAAAATGTCATATTATGACCTTGTTAAAAATCTGGAAAGATTGATTGTTTAGAACTGTATTTGATGTACAAAATTAATAAACCTTTTGGAAAAAAAAAAAAAAAAAAAGTCATATGTATATAATGCCAGTCACCATCTAGCGATTATATCATATGGTACAAACGATGAAATGTATAGACATTTGTTACTTTGGAAAAGTGCAACAATGATTCAGTCTGAGGTATATTGTTTTGATTCACTATATTGTTTTCTCTACAAAACAACGGTAGGACGTGGGTGTAATATCTACATACCCTAGTAGATTTTTATAACCATATTCCATTAAAGATGCACATTTTTCATTGAATGTATTGCTAGTTGGGAAACGATCATACAATTCTACTCACATTTATTAGTGACAAATAGTACGATCAAAGATCTGCAATAAAAGCTTTTTACAGCAATGTTAATATCGATTAAAAAAAAAAAAAAAAAAAAAAAAAAAAGGAATGGGATAGACCAGGTGTACCGTTCTCTCCCCCTCCAGTTTTTAAAAAGATGTTCCCTATAGACGCCGCTACACGGGACTTGTGGCAGACGGTCCCTAAGGTGGAGGGAGCAGTTTTTACTCTAGCTAAGTGTACCACTATCCCTGTCGAGGACAGTTGTGCTTTTCTAGATCCAATGGATAAAAAAATTAGAGGGTTACCTTAAGAAAATTTTTATTCAACAAGGTTTTATTCTCCAGCCTCTTGCATGCATTGCCCCAGTCACTGCTGCTGCGGCTTTCTGGTTTGAGTCTCTAGAGGAGGCTCTACAGGTTGAAACCCCGTTGGAAGATATTATTGACAAGCTTAAGGCCCTTAAGCTAGCCAATTCATTTGTTTCTGACGCCGTTGTTCATTTAACCAAGCTAACGGCTAAAAATTCAGGTTTTGCTATTCAGGCGCATAGGGCGCTATGGCTTAAATCCTGGTCAGCTGACGTGACTTCAAAGTCTAAACTTCTCAACATTCCCTTCAAAGGACAGACCCTATTCGGGCCTGGACTGAAGGAGATCATTTCTGACATCACTGGAGGAAAAGGTCACGCCCTTCCTCAAGACAGGTCCAACAAATTAAGGACCAAACAGTCTAATTTTCGGCCCTTTCGAAACTTCAAGAGTGGCGCAACTTCAACTTCCTCTAACACAAAACAAGAGGAAACTTTGGCCAGTCTAAGCCGGTCTGGAGACCTAACCAGGCTTGGAACAAGGGGAAACAGGCCAAAAAGCCTGCTGCTGCCTCTAAGACAGCATGAAGGAGCAGCCCCCGATCCGGAAATGGATCTAGTAGAGGGCAGACTCTCTCTCTTCGCCCAGGCTTGGGCAAGAGATGTCCAGGATCCCTGGGCATTGGAAATTGTGTCCAAGGGTTATCTTCTGGAATTCAAAACCTCTCCCCCAAAAGGGAGATTTCATCTCTCACATTTATCTGCAAACCAGATAAAGAGAGAGGCATTCTTACATTGTGTTCAAGACCTCCTAGTTATGGAAGTGATCCACCCAGTTCCGCAGGAGGAACAGGGGCAGGGCTTCTATTCAAATCTGTTTGTAGTTCACAAGAAAGAGGGAACATTCAGACCAATCTTAGATCTCAAGATCTTAAACAAATTTCTCAGAGTCCCATCCTTCAAGATGGAGACTATTTGAACCATCCTTCCTATGACCCATGACTACCGTAGACTTAAAGGATGCTTATCTTCACATCCCGATACACAAAGATCATCATCGTTTTCTCAGGTTTGCCTTTCTAGACAGGCACTACCAGCTTGTAGCTCTTCCCTTCTAGGGTCCCTCCTAGCGGTCCTAAGCCCGCGGGGTATAGCAGTAGCCCCTTACTTAGACGACATTCTGATACAGGCGTCGACTTTTCAAATCGCCAGGTCCCATACGGACATTGTTCTGGCATTTCTGAGGTCCCATGGGTGGAAGGTGAATGAAGAAAAGAGTTCTCTATCACCTCTAACAAAAGTTTCATTCCTAGGGACTCTGATAGATTCGGTAGAAATGAAGATTTACCTAACGAAGGCCAGATTGTCAAAACTTCTAGACTCTTGCCGTGCTCTTTATTCCACTTATCGTCCTTCAGTGGCTCAGTGTATGGAAGTAATCGGTTTAATGGTAGCGGCAATGGACATCTCAGACCGCTGCAACTTTGCATGCTCAGTCAGTGGAATGGGGATTACACAGATTTGACATAGCCACAGAAACCAGGGATTCTCTTTTCTGTTGGCTATGTCAGCTCCATCTGTCCAAAGGGATGAGCTTCCGCAGGCCAGATTGGACTATAGTAACGACAGATGCCAGCCTTCTGGGCTGGGGTGCAGTCTGGAACTCCCTGAAGGCTCAGGGCTCGTGGACTCAGGAGGAGGCACTCCTTCCGATAAACATTCTGGAACTAAGAGCGATATTCAATGCTCTTCAGGCTTGGCCTCAGCTAGCTACGGTCAGGTTCATCAGATTTCAGTCGGACAACATCACGACTGTAGCCTATATCAACCATCAGGGGGGGACAAGGAGTCCCCTGGCAATGTTGGAGGTTTCAAAGATAATTCTATGGGCAGAGATTCACTCTTGCCATCTCTCAGCTATCCATATCCCAGGAGTAGAGAACTGGGAGGCGGATTTTCTAAGTCGGCAGACTTTTCATCCGGGGGAGTGGGAGCTCCATCCGGAGGTATTTGCCCAGCTGATTCAACTATGGAGCAAACCAGAACTGGATCTCATGGCGTCTTGTCAGAACGCCAAACTTCCTTGTTACGGGTCCAGATCAAGGGATGCCCAGGCAGCGCTGATAGATGCTATAGCAGCGCCTTGGTCCTTCAGCCTGGCTTATGTGTTTCCACCATTTCCTCTGCTCCCTCGTCTGATTGCCAAGATCAAGCAGGAGAGAGCTTCAGTGATTTTGATAGCTCCTGCGTGGCCACGCAGGACTTGGTATGCAGATCTGGTGGACATGTCATCCTTTCCACCATGGACTCTGCCGCTGAGGCAGGACCTTCTACTTCAAGGTCCCTTCAAACATCCAAATCTAATTTCTCTGCGTCTGACTGCTTGGAGATTGAACGCTTGATTTTATCAAAGCGTGTTTTTTCCGAGTCGGTCATTGATACCTTAATTCAGGCTCGAAAGCCTTTCACCAGGAAAATCTATCATAAGATATGATGTAAATATCTTCATTGGTGTGAATCCAAGGGTTAATCATGGAGTAAGGTTAGGATTCCTAGAATATTATCCTTTCTCCAAGAAGGATTGGAGAAGGGATTGTCAGCTAGTTCCTTAAAGGGACAGATTTCTGCTCTGTCTATTCTTTTGCACAAACGTCTGGCTGAGGTTCCAGACGTTCAGGCGTTTTGTCAGGCTTTAGTTAGAATCAAGCCTGTGTTTAAACCTGTTGCTCCGCCATGGAGTTTAAATTTAGTTCTTAAAGTTCTTCAAGGGGTTCCGTTTGAACCTTTGCATTCCATAGATATTAAACTTTTATCTTGGAAAGTTCTGTTTTTAGTAGCTATCTCCTCAGCTCGAAGAGTTTCGGAGTTATCTGCTTTACAGTGTGATTCCCCTTATCTGATTTTCCATGCAGATAAGGTAGTTTTACGTACCAAACCTGGTTTTCTTCCTAAGGTGGTATCTAATAAGAATATCAATCAGGAGATTGTTGTTCCTTCACTATGTCCTAATCCTTCTTCAAAGAAGGAACGTCTATTGCACAATCTTGATGTGGTTCGTGCTTTAAAGTTTTATTTACAAGCTACGAAGGATTTTCGTCAAACATCTGCTTTGTTTGTTGTCTACTCTGGACAGAGGAGAAGCCAAAAGGCTTCGACAACTTCTCTTTCTTTTTGGCTAAGAAGTATAATCCGCTTGGCTTATGAGACTGCTGGCCAGCAGCCTCCTGAAAGAATTACAGCTCATTCTACTAGAGCAGTAGCTTCCACATGGGCTTTTAAACATGAGGCCTCTGTTGAACAGATTTGTAAGGCGGCGACTTGGTCTTCGCTTCATACCTTTTCTAAATTTTACAAATTCGATACTTTTGCTTCCGCGGAGGCTATTTTTGGGAGAAAGGTCTTACAGGCAGTGGTGCCCTCCGTTTAAGCGCCTGCCTTGTCCCTCCCTTCATCCGTGTCCTATAGCTTTAGTATTGGTATCCCACAAGTAATGGATGAATCCGTGGACTGGATACACCTTACAAGAGAAAACTAAATTTATGCTTACCTGATAAATTTATTTCTCTTGTGGTGTATCCAGTCCACGGCCCGCCCTGTCATTTTAAGGCAGGTGTTATTTATTTTTAAACTACAGTCACCACTGCACCCTATAGTTTCTCCTTTCTCTTGCTTGTCTTCGGTCGAATGACTGGGGGTGGCAGTTAGGGGAGGAGCTATATAGACAGCTCTGCTGTGGGTGATCCTCTTGCAGCTTCCTGTTGGGAAGGAGAATATCCCACAAGTAATGGATGAATCCGTGGACTGGATACACCACAAGAGAAATAAATGTATCAGGTAAGCATAAATTTTGTTTTTTCATTAGGTCTTAGGGATCCTATCAACATGTACACAGGTCGCGGGAAACCCATATAGGCCATTAATGTTATTGTATAATTGTAAATAGCAGGTCTCTCAAGAGGAAACATTCAGGCTGTTTATTCCTAAGTAAAATTATGCTACTTGCATACTATAACTTAATGTTACTCTGAGATACTGATAGCTTCAGTAGGTGTAAGGCTCAAGTTTAATTAAAATCATCTTGACTGTGATTGTTTATTTGTTCTCAAAGCTAGTTAATACTATTGCCTTTTTCCTTATGTGATATAATAGGCAGACCTGCTGTCCATTGAAGTGGCTACTGGTCCTGTAGGGCGTCACGCAGTCTGGCGGTAGAACACTTTCTTATTTATGAGTCATGATACAATAAATCACCTTATCGACCTATCACATCCAAATAACCACCCCCCCCCCCCCCACATGTAATGTACCTCCTAGTTATGGAGTACGAATTGAGCGGTTTAACTTTCTTATACCGCAACTGTAATATTAATAACCCTCACCCTAAAAGCCCAGAGTCAAGAGGCTTAGGTCTTCTCTCACCTAATATTTTAATCTCTATATATTATAAGCCATATATTGCTGTTTATTTCTCTTGTTAAGTGTATCCAGTCCACGGATCATCCATTACTTGTGGGATATTCTCCTTCCCAACAGGAAGTTGCAAGAGGATCACCCACAGCGGAGCTGCTATATAGCTCCTCCCCTCACTGCCATACCCAGTCATTCTCTTGCAACTCTCAACTAAGATGGAGGTCGTAAGAGGACTGTGGTGTTTTATACTTAGTTTATTTCTTCAATCAAAAGTTTGTTATTTTTAAATGGTACCGGAGTGTACTGTTTATCTCAGGCAGTAAAAGAATCTGCCTGCGTTTTCTAAGATCCTTTGCTGTTCTCACATATTCTGAGGAGTGAGGTAACTTCAGAGGGGGAATAGCGTGCAGGTTTTCCTGCAATAAGGTATGTGCAGTTAAAATATTTTTCTAGGGATGGAATTTGCTAGAAAATGCTGCTGATACCGAAGTAATGTAAGTAAAGCCTTAAATGCAGTGATAGCGACTGGTATCAGGCTTATTAACAGAGATACATACTCTTATAAAAGTGTATTTTAAAACGTTTGCTGGCATGTTTAATAGTTTTTTACATATGTTTGGTGATAAAACTTATTGGGGCTAGTTTTTTCCACATGGCTGGCTTGAATTTTGCCTAGAAACAGTTCCCTGAGGCTTCCCACTGTTGTAATATGAGTGGGAGGGGCCTATTTTGGCTTTTTTTTGCACAGCAAAAATTATAGACACAGACATCCAGCTTCTTCCTGCATGATCCAGGACTTCTCTGAAGGGCTCAAAAGGCTTCAAAAGTCGTATTGAGGGAGGTAAAAAGCCACAGTAGAGCTGTGGCAGTTGTTGTGACTGTTTAAAAAACGTTTTTGTCATTTGTTATTCCGTTTTTGGTATTAAGGGGTTAATCATCCATTTGCAAGTGGGTGCAATGCTCTGCTAACTTATTACATACACTGTAAAAAATTCGTTAGTGTAACTGCATTTTTTCACTGTTATTTCAAAATTTGGGAAAATTTGTGTTTCTTAAAGGCGCAGTAACATTTTTTATATTGCTTGTAAACTTGTTTTAAAGTGTTTTCCAAGCTTGCTAGTCTCATTGCTAGTCTGTTTAAACATGTCTGACACAGAGGAACCTACTTGTTCATTATGTTTGAAAGCCATGGTGGAGCCCCATAGGAGAATGTGTACTAAATGTATTGATTTCACCTTAAACAGTAAAGATCAGTCTTTATCTATAAAAGAATTATCACCAGAGGGTTCTGTCGAGGGGGAAGTTATGCAGACTAACTCTCCCCACGTGTCAGACCCTTCGCCTCCCGCTCAGGGGACGCACGCTAATATGGCGCCAATTACATCAGGGACGCCCATAGAGATTACCTTGCAGGACATGGCTGCAATCATGAATAATACCCTGTCAGAGGTATTATCTAGATTGCCTGAATTAAGAGGCAAGCGCGATAGCTCTGGGGTTAGGAGAGATACAGAGCGAGCAAATGCTGTTAGAGCCATGTCTG
This sequence comes from Bombina bombina, assembly GCF_027579735.1. Taxonomy (NCBI): domain Eukaryota; kingdom Metazoa; phylum Chordata; class Amphibia; order Anura; family Bombinatoridae; genus Bombina; species Bombina bombina. The sequence goes on along the minus strand of NC_069500.1, from coordinate 621,448,881 downwards.
ATACTGCGTCACAGTATGCAGAACATGAGGACGGAGAGCTTCAGTCTGTGCGTGACATCTCTGACTCGGGGAAACCTGATTCAGAGATTTCTAATTTTAAATTTAAGCTTGAGAACCTCTGTGTATTGCTTGGGGAGGTATTAGCTGCTCTGAATGACTGTAACACAGTTGCAATTCCAGAGAAATTGTGTAGGCTGGATAGCTACTATGCGGTGCCGGTGTGTACTGACGTTTTTCCTATACCTAAAAGGCTTACAGAAATTATTAGCAAGGAGTGGGATAGACCCGGTGTGCCCTTTTCCCAACCTCCTATATTTAGAAAAATGTTTCCAATAGACGCCACTACACGGGACTTATGGCAGACGGTCCCTAAGGTGGAGGGAGCAGTTTCTACTTTAGCAAAGCGTACCACTATCCCGGTTGAGGACAGTTGTGCTTTTTCAGATCCAATGGATAAAAAATTGGAGGGTTACCTTAAGAAAATGTTTATTCAACAAGGTTTTATTTTACAGCCCCTTGCATGCATTGCGCCTGTCACTGCTGCGGCGGCATTCTGGTTTGAGGCCCTGGAAGAGGCCATCCAGACAGCTCCATTGAATGAAATTATTGACAAGCTTAGAACGCTTAAGCTAGCTAACTCATTTGTTTCTGATGCCATTGTTCATTTGACTAAACTAACGGCTAAGAATTCCGGATTCGCCATCCAGGCGCATAGGGCGCTATGGCTTAAATCCTGGTCAGCTGACGTGACTTCAAAGTCTAAATTACTCAACATTCCTTTCAAGGGGCAGACCTTATTCGGGCCTGGCTTGAAGGAAATTATTGCTGACATTACTGGAGGCAAGGGTCATACCCTTCCTCAGGACAGGGCCAAATCAAAGGCCAAACAGTCTAATTTTCGTGCCTTTCGAAATTTCAAGGCAGGAGCAGCATCAACTTCCTCCGCTTCAAAACAAGAGGGAACTGTTGCTCATTCCAGACAGGCCTGGAAACCTAACCAGTCCTGGAACAAGGGCAAGCAGGCCAGAAAGCCTGCTGCTGCCCCCAAGACAGCATGAAGGAATGGCCCCCTATCCGGAAACGGATCTAGTGGGGGGCAGACTTTCTCTCTTCGCCCAGGCGTGGGCAAGAGATGTTCAGGATCCCTGGGTGTTGGAGATCATATCTCAGGGATATCTTCTGGACTTCAAAGCTTCTCCTCCACAAGGGAGATTTCATCTTTCAAGGTTATCAGCAAACCAGATAAAGAAAGAGGCATTCCTAAGCTGTGTGCAAGACCTCCTAATAATGGGAGTGATCCATCCAGTTCCGTGGACGGAACAAGGACAGGGATTTTATTCAAATCTGTTTGTGGTTCCCAAGAAAGAGGGAACCTTCAGACCAATCTTGGATCTAAAGATCTTAAACAAATTCCTCAGAGTTCCATCATTCAAAATGGAAACTATTCGGACCATCCTACCCATGATCCAAGAGGGTCAGTACATGACCACAGTGGACTTAAAGGATGCCTACCTTCACATACCGATTCACAAAGATCATCATCGGTTCCTAAGGTTTGCCTTTCTAGACAGGCATTACCAATTTGTAGCTCTTCCCTTCGGGTTGGCCACTGCCCCGAGAATTTTTACAAAGGTTCTGGGCTCACTTCTGGCGGTTCTAAGACCGCGAGGCATAGCGGTGGCTCCGTATCTAGACGACATCCTGATACAGGCGTCAAGCTTTCAAATTGCCAAGTCTCATACAGAGATAGTTCTGGCATTTCTGAGGTCGCATGGGTGGAAAGTGAACGTGGAAAAGAGTTCTCTATCACCACTCACAAGAGTCTCCTTCCTAGGGACTCATAGATTCTGTAGAGATGAAAATTTACCTGACGGAGTCCAGGTTATCAAAACTTCTAAATGCTTGCCGTGTCCTTCATTCCATTCCACGCCTGTCAGTGGCTCAGTGCATGGAAGTAATGGGCTTAATGGTAGCGGCAATGGACATAGTGCCATTTGCGTCCCTGCATCTCAGACCGCTGCAATTATGCATGCTAAGTCAGTGGAATGGGGATTACTCAGATTTGTCCCCTCTACTAAATCTGGATCAAGAGACCAGAGATTCTCTTCTCTGGTGGCTTTCTCGGGTCCATCTGTCCAAGGGTTTGACCTTTCGCAGGCCAGATTGGACGATTGTAACAACAGATGCCAGCCTTCTAGGTTGGGGCGCAGTCTGGAACTCCCTGAAGGCTCAGGGATCATGGACTCAGGAGGAGAAACTCCTCCCAATAAATATTCTTGAGTTAAGAGCAATATTCAAGGCTCTTCTAGCTTGGCCTCAGTTAGCAATACTGAGGTTCATCAGATTTCAGTCGGACAACATCACGACTGTGGCTTACATCAACCATCAAGGGGGAACCAGGAGTTCCCTAGCGATGTTAGAAGTCTCAAAGATAATTCGCTGGGCAGAGTTTCACTCTTGCCACCTGTCAGCAATCCACATCCCAGGCGTAGAGAACTGGGAGGCGGATTTTCTAAGTCGTCACACTTTTCATCCGGGGGAGTGGGAACTCCATCCGGAGGTGTTTGCTCAACTGGTCCATCGTTGGGGCAAACCAGAACTGGATCTCATGGCGTCTCGCCAGAACGCCAAGCTTCCTTGTTACGGATCCAGGTCCAGGGACCCGGGAGCAACACTGATAGATGCTCTAGCAGCTCCTTGGTTCTTCAACCTGGCCTATGTGTTTCCACCGTTTCCTCTGCTCCCTCGACTGATTGCCAAAATCAAACAGGAGAGAGCATCGGTGATTCTGATAGCTCCTGCGTGGCCACGCAGGACCTGGTATGCAGACCTAGTGGACATGTCATCTCTTCCACCATGGACTCTGCCTCTGAGGCAGGACCTTCTACTACAAGGTCCTTTCAATCATCCAAATCTAATTTCTCTGAGACTGACTGCATGGAGATTGAACGCTTGATTCTATCAAGGCGTGGCTTCTCCGAGTCAGTCATTGATACCTTAATACAGGCTCGGAAGCCTGTCACCAGGAAAATCTACCATAAGATATGGCGTAAATATCTTTATTGGTGTGAATTCAAGAGTTACTCATGGAGTAAGGTTAGGATTCCTAGGATATTGTCCTTTCTCCAAGAGGGTTTGGACAAAGGCTTATCAGCTAGTTCTTTAAAAGGACAGATCTCTGCTCTGTCTATTCTTTTGCACAAGCGTCTGGCAGAAGTTCCAGACGTCCAGGCATTTTGTCAGGCTTTGGTTAGGATTAAGCCTGTGTTTAAAACTGTTGCTCCCCCGTGGAGCTTAAACTTGGTTCTTAAAGTTCTTCAGGGAGTTCCGTTTGAACGCCTTCATTCCATTGATATTAAACTTTTATCTTGGAAAGTTCTGTTTTTGATGGCTATTTCCTCGGCTCGAAGAGTCTCTGAGTTATCTGCCTTACATTGTGATTTTCCTTATCTGATTTTTCATTCAGACAAGGTAGTTCTGCGTACCAAACCTGGGTTTTTACCTAAGGTGGTTTCTAACAGGAATATCAATCAAGAGATTGTTGTTCCATCATTGTGTCCTAATCCTTCTTCAAAGAAGGAACGTCTTTTGCATAATCTGGACGTAGTCCGTGCCTTGAAGTTTTACTTACAGGCTACTAAAGATTTTCGTCAAACATCTGCCCTGTTTGTCGTTTAATCTGGACAGAGGAGAGGTCAAAACGCTTCGGCAACCTCTCTCTCCTTTTGGCTTCGGAGCATAATACGCTTAGCCTATGAGACTGCTGGACAGCAGCCCCCTGAAAGGATTACAGCTCATTCTACTAGAGCTGTGGCTTCCACCTGGGCCTTTAAAAATGAGGCCTTTGTTGAACAGATTTGCAAGGCTGCGACTTGGTCTTCGCTTCACACCTTTTCAAAATTTTACAAATTTGACACTTTTGCTTCTTCGGAGGCTGTTTTTGGGAGAAAGGTTCTACAGGCAGTGGTTCCTTCCGTTTAAGTTCCTGCCATGTCCCTCCCATCATCCGTGTACTTTAGCTTTGGTATTGGTATCCCACAAGTAATGGATGATCCGTGGACTGGATACACTTAACAAGAGAAAACATAATTTATGCTTACCTGATAAATTTATTTCTCTTGTAGTGTATCCAGTCCACGGCCCGCCCTGTCCTTTTAAGGCAGGTCTAAATTTTAATTAAACTACAGTCACCACTGCACCCTATGGTTTCTCCTTTCTCGTCTTGTTTCGGTCGAATGACTGGATATGGCAGTGAGGGAAGGAGCTATATAGCAGCTCCGCTGTGGGTGATCCTCTTGCAACTTCCTGTTGGGAAGGAGAATATCCCACAAGTAATGGATGATCCGTGGACTGGATACACTACAAGAGAAATAAATTTATCAGGTAAGCATAAATTATGTTTTACTGTTCATTCTGGGCTTCAGCTTGATATTACTTATGCTTAGTGTGATACCAACTAAAATCTGAGTTATTTTATTACAGCAACTATGAATATCCCTAGCAACATGACATAGATAGCAGACGTTGTTTTTTGAATATGTGATTATAACGAGTAACCTATTAAATGTACTTTGTTGCAAGAAATTGTATAATGCCAATGTAAAGTGCTGTAATTATTTATTTGTATGCTATAATTTTACCTCAAATAAAAATTATTTAAAAAAAAAACAAAAAAAACACCAAATAATATTTTTATAATCCGTCTTTTATCGTGTGTGGAAGAGGAAAACACCCTCTTTACGCAGCTCTCTCCATCTTTCAAAACTTCTGTATTTTTACTGCAAAGAATAAATGTATTTTCTAATTCTAGCTTGGCCTCAGTTAGCAACACTGAGGTTCATCAGATTTCAGTCGGACAACATCACGACTGTGGCTTACATCAACCATCAAGGGGGAACCAGGAGTTCCCTAGCGATGTTAGAAGTCTCAAAGATAATTCGCTGGGCAGAGTTTCACTCTTGCCACCTGTCAGCGATCCACATCCCAGGCGTAGAGAACTGGGAGGCGGATTTTCTAAGTCGTCACACTTTTCATCCGGGGGAGTGGGATAAAAAGTGTGACGACTTAGAAAGGCCTTTTTTGGGGGCCGAAACGCGTAGACCTATTGGGACATTTCTAGGACATTGGATAAGCAGCTGACCGCTGTCAGGATTCACCTGGGAACTTTCCCCCTCAGGATTCAAGGTCCTTTCATGTGATTCTATTTCTATTTTACTGTTATTTCATTTGGATTACAACACAATTTTTGATCTTTATTGATCTTTATTAACATTTGTTGAACATCACTTTTGTTTTTTTGTTTTTTCACCGGATTTTTGACCTATTTTTTCTTATTTTTTCATACTTTATATTTTTATATTTTTATTTTTTCACATCACTGTGTCACCTCATCTCATTTTTCAACATTTTTTCACTCATTGGTATTCACTTACTTGTGATTATCATTTTTTGCTCATTTTTTGCACTGCAGTGCTATCAACAGGACTGTTCAGCTATTTTTTGATTATTTTTGATTATTACTTTTTGGATTGTTTTTCTTCTTGTATATGTATACACTGTTCATATTCTCATTATCACACTCGGTTGTTTACTGCTCACCTATGCTGTAAAAACACTTCGCACATTTGTTCACTTATTCATTTTCTTATTTGTTTACTCACACTTACACGTGGAGTTCACATTATTATTATCTCATCACATTACCCATGGATCCATGACCTTAACTGTTATTGTGAGTTTTTATTTAGGGTTTTGACACATATTACTGGTCATTTTTAACTTATACTATTGTTTTTATTCATCATTTGTATAAAATTATCATTCTATCATTTGTATTAAATTATCATTTTAGCCCTGGCAGTCCAACACCTCATTTTTTAGTGTTTATATTTATCCCTTAGCCTTTATTGGCGCTGTACATATTATTTCATTGCTAGTTCTTTCCTTTGGGGGTTGGTTAGGCCCTCTATTTGTATTCAGCTTAGGGATTGTCTTAGCGCTTGGCCACTACACCATATTTCTAGATAATTTGATTTGTAACAATCAGTTTACATTTTGTAACCTTACTTCTGTAACATACTTTGACATGTGTGTTTGTATACCTTGAATGAATCTCAATAAAAAAAAATATATTTTTTTTTCTATCGATATAATTCCTTTAAAAATATCTTATTTCTCCAACATAGGTGTGTCCGGTCCACGGCGTCATCCTTACTTGTGGGATATTCTCTTCCCCAACAGGAAATGGCAAAGAGCCCAGCAAAGCTGGTCACATGATCCCTCCTAGGCTCCGCCTTCCCCAGTCATTCTCTTTGCCGTTGTACAGGCAACATCTCCACGGAGATGGCTTAGAGTTTTTTGGTGTTTAAATGTAGTTTTATTCTTCAATCAAGAGTTTGTTATTTTAACATAGTGCTGGTATGTACTATTTACTCTGAAACAGAAAAGAGATGAAGATTTCTGTTTGTAAGAGGAAAATGATTTTAGCAACCGTTACTAAAATCGATGGCTGTTTCCACACAGGACTGTTGAGAGGAATTAACTTCAGTTGGGGGAAACAGTGAGCAGACTTTTGCTGCTTGAGGTATGACACATTTCTAACAAGACTTGGTAATGCTGGAAGCTGTCATTTTCCCTATGGGATCCGGTAAGCCATTTTTATTAAATAAGAATAAAGGGTTTCACAAGGGCTTAAAGACTGGTAGACATTTTTCTGGGCTAAAACGATTGATTTATAAGCATTTTTAATAGTTTATAGCTTTGAGGAGTTATTTTATTCTTGGGAATTATGTTAAATAACCGGCAGGCACTGTATTGGACACCTTTTTCACTGGGGGCCTTCTCTAATCATAGGCAGAGCCTCATTTTCGCGCCTCTATTGCGCAGTTGTTTTTGGGAAGCAAGGCATGCAGATGCATGTGTGAGGAGCTCAGATACATAGAAAAAGCTTACTGAAGGCGTCATTTGGTATCGTATTCCCCTCTGGGCTTGGTTGGGTCTCAGCAAAGCAGATACCAGGGACTGTATAGGGGTTAAATATAAAAACGGCTCCGGTTCCGTTATTTTAAGAGTTAAAGCTTTCAAATTTGGCGTGCAATACTTTTAAGGCTTTAAGACACTGTGGTGAAATTTTGGTGAATTTTGAACAATTCCTTCATACTTTTTCACATTTTCAGTAATAAAGTGTGTTCAGTTTAAAATTTAAAGTGACAGTAACGGTTTTATTTTAAAACGTTTTTTGTACTTTGTTATCAAGTTTTTGCCTGTTTAACATGTCTGAACTATCAGATAGACTATGTTCTGTGTGTGAGGAAGCCAAGGTTCCTTCTCATTTAAATAGGTGTGATGTATGTGACACAAAATTTAGAGAAAATGATGCCCAAGATGATTCCTCAAGTGAGGGGAGTAAGCATGGTACTGCATCATCCCCTCCTTCGTCTACGCCAGTCTTGCCCACACAGGAGGCCCCTAGTACATCTAGTGCGCCAATACTCCTTACTATGCAACAATTAACGGCTGTAATGGATAATTCTATCAAAAACATTTTAGCCAAAATGCCCACTTATCAGCGTAAGCGCGACTGCTCTGTTTTAGAAAATACCGAAGAGCATGAGGACGCTGATGATAATGGTTCTGAAATGCCCCTACACCAGTCTGAGGGGGCCAGGGAGGTTTTGTCTGAGGGAGAAATTTCAGATTCAGGGAAAATTTCTCAACAAGCTGAACCTGATGTGATTACATTCAAATTTAAATTGGAACATCTCCGCGCTCTGCTTAAGGAGGTGTTATCTACGCTGGATGATTGTGACAAATTGGTCATTCCAGAGAAATTATGTAAGATGGACAAGTTCCTAGAGGTCCCGGGGCCCCCCGAAGCTTTTCCTATACCCAAGCGGGTGGCGGACATTGTAAACAAAGAATGGGAAAGGCCCGGCCTACCTTTTGTCCCTCCCCCTATATTTAAGAAATTGTTTCCTATGGTCGACCCCAGAAAGGACTTATGGCAGACAGTCCCCAAGGTCGAGGGGGCGGTTTCTACTCTAAACAAACGCACTACTATCCCTATAGAAGATAGTTGTGCTTTCAAAGATCCTATGGATAAAAAATTAGAGGGTTTGCTTAAAAAGATGTTTGTTCAGCAAGGTTACCTTCTACAACCAATTTCATGCATTGTTCCTGTCACTACAGCAGCGTGTTTCTGGTTCGATGAACTAGAAAAGTCGCTCAATAAAGATTCTTCTTATGAGGAGATTATGGACAGAATTCATGCTCTTAAATTGGCTAATTCTTTTACTTTAGACGCCACTTTGCAATTGGCTAGATTAGCGGCGAAAAATTCGGGGTTTGCTATTGTGGCGCGCAGAGCGCTTTGGCTAAAATCTTGGTCAGCGGATGCGTCCTCCAAGAACAAATTGCTTAACATACCTTTCAAGGGGAAAACGCTGTTTGGCCCTGACTTGAAAGAGATTATTTCAGATATCACTGGGGGTAAGGGCCACGCCCTTCCTCAGGATAGGTCTTTCAAGGCTAAAAATAAACCAAATTTTCGTCCCTTTCGCAGAAACGGACCAGCCCCAAGTTCTACATCCTCTAAGCAAGAGGGTAATACTTCTCAAACCAAGCCAGCCTGGAGGCCAATGCAAGGCTGGAACAAAGGTAAGCAGGCCAAGAAACCTGCCACTGCTACCAAGACAGCATGAGATGTTGGCCCCCGATCCGGGACCGGATCTGGTGGGGGGCAGACTTTCTCTCTTCGCTCAGGCTTGGGCAAGAGATGTTCTGGATCCTTGGGCGCTAGAAATAGTCTCCCAAGGTTATCTTCTGGAATTCAAGGAGCTACCCCCAAGGGGGAGGTTCCACAGGTCTCAATTGTCTTCAGACCACATAAAAAGACAGGCATTCTTACATTGTGTAGAAGACCTGTTAAAAATGGGAGTGATTCATCCTGTTCCATTAGGAGAACAAGGGATGGGATTCTACTCCAATCTGTTCATAGTTCCCAAAAAAGAGGGAACATTCAGACCAATCTTAGATCTCAAGATCCTAAACAAATTTCTCAAGGTTCCATCGTTCAAAATGGAAACCATTCGGACAATTCTTCCTACCATCCAGGAAGGTCAATTCATGACCACGGTGGATTTAAAGGATGCGTATCTACATATTCCTATCCACAAGGAACATCATCGGTTCCTAAGGTTCGCCTTTCTGGACAAGCATTACCAGTTTGTGGCACTTCCATTCGGATTAGCCACTGCTCCAAGAATTTTCACAAAGGTACTAGGGTCCCTTCTAGCGGTGCTAAGACCAAGGGGCATTGCAGTAGTACCTTACTTGGACGACATACTGATTCAAGCGTCGTCTCTACCTCAAGCAAAGGCTCATACGGACATTGTCCTGGCCTTTCTCAGATCTCACGGGTGGAAAGTGAACGTAGAAAAAAGTTCTCTATCTCCGTCAACAAGAGTTCCCTTCTTGGGAACAATAATAGACTCCTTAGAAATGAGGATTTTTCTGACAGAAGCCAGAAAATCAAAACTTCTAAGCGCTTGTCAAGTACTTCATTCTGTTCTTCTTCCTTCCATAGCGCAGTGCATGGAAGTAATAGGTTTGATGGTCGCGGCAATGGACATAGTTCCTTTTGCGCGAATTCATCTAAGACCATTACAACTGTGCATGCTCAGTCAGTGGAATGGGGATTATACAGACTTGTCTCCGACGATACAAGTAGATCAGAGGACCAGAGATTCACTCCGTTGGTGGCTGACCCTAGACAACCTGTCACAAGGGATGAGCTTCCGCAGACCAGAGTGGGTCATTGTCACGACCGACGCCAGTCTGGTGGGCTGGGGCGCGGTCTGGGAACCCCTGAAAGCTCAGGGTCTTTGGTCTCGGGAAGAATCTCTTCTCCCGATAAATATTCTGGAACTAAGAGCAATATTCAATGCTCTCAAGGCTTGGCCTCAGCTAGCAAAGGCCAAATTCATACGGTTTCAATCAGACAACATGACGACTGTTGCGTATATCAACCATCAGGGGGGAACAAGGAGTTCCCTGGCGATGGAAGAAGTGACCAAAATAATTCAATGGGCGGAGACTCACTCCTGCCACTTGTCTGCAATCCACATCCCAGGAGTGGAAAATTGGGAAGCGGATTTTCTGAGTCGTCAGACTTTTCATCCGGGGGAGTGGGAACTCCATCCGGAAATCTTTGCCCAAATAATTCAATTGTGGGGCATTCCAGACATGGATCTGATGGCGTCTCGTCAGAACTTCAAGGTTCCTTGCTACGGGTCCAGATCCAGGGATCCCAAGGCGACTCTAGTGGATGCACTAGTAGCACCTTGGAGCTTCAACCTAGCTTATGTGTTCCCACCGTTTCCTCTCATTCCCAGGCTGGTAGCCAGGATCAAACAGGAGAGGGTATCGGTGATCTTGATAGCTCCTGCGTGGCCACGCAGGACTTGGTATGCAGATCTGGTGAATATGTCATCGGCTCCACCATGGAAGCTACCTTTGAGACAGGACCTTCTTGTTCAAGGTCCGTTCGAACATCCGAATCTGGCCTCACTCCAACTGACTGCTTGGAGATTGAACGCTTGATTTTATTAAAGCGAGGGTTCTCAGATTCTGTCATTGATACTCTTGTTCAGGCCAGAAAGCCTGTAACTAGAAAGATCTACCATAAAATATGGAAAAAATATATCTGTTGGTGTGAATCTAAAGGATTCCCATGGAACAAGATAAAAATTCCTAAGATTCTATCCTTTCTTCAAGAAGGTTTGGAGAAAGGATTATCTGCAAGTTCTTTGAAGGGACAGATTTCTGCTTTATCTGTTTTACTTGACAAAAAACTGGCGGCTGTGCCAGATGTTCAAGCTTTTGTTCAGGCTCTGGTTAGAATCAAGCCTGTTTACAAACCTTTGACTCCTCCTTGGAGTCTTAATTTAGTTCTTTCAGTTCTTCAGGGGGTTCCGTTTGAACCCCTACATTCCGTTGATATCAAGTTATTATCTTGGAAAGTTTTGTTTTTGGTTGCAATTTCTTCTGCTAGAAGAGTTTCAGAGTTATCTGCTCTGCAGTGTTCTCCTCCTTATCTGGTGTTCCATGCAGATAAGGTGGTTTTGCGTACTAAACCTGGTTTTCTTCCGAAAGTTGTTTCTAACAAAAATATTAACCAGGAGATAGTCGTGCCTTCTTTGTGTCCGAATCCAGTTTCAAAGAAGGAACGTTTGTTGCACAATTTGGATGTAGTTCGTGCTCTAAAATTCTATTTAGAGGCTACAAAGGATTTCAGACAAACATCTTCCTTGTTTGTTGTTTATTCTGGTAAAAGGAGAGGTCAAAAAGCAACTTCTACCTCTCTCTCTTTTTGGCTTAAAAGCATCATCAGATTGGCTTATGAGACTGCCGGACGGCAGCCTCCTGAAAGAATCACAGCTCATTCCACTAGGGCCGTGGCTTCCACATGGGCCTTCAAGAACGAGGCTTCTGTTGATCAGATATGTAAGGCAGCGACTTGGTCTTCACTGCACACTTTTACCAAATTTTACAAATTTGATACTTTTGCTTCTTCTGAGGCTATTTTTGGGAGAAAGGTTTTGCAAGCCGTGGTGCCTTCCATCCTAAAGCTGTCCTAAAGCTTTGGTATTGGTTCCCACAAGTAAGGATGACGCCGTGGACCGGACACACCTATGTTGGAGAAAACAGAATTTATGTTTACCTGATAAATTACTTTCTCCAACGGTGTGTCCGGTCCACGGCCCGCCCTGGTTTTTTAATCAGGTCTGATGATTTATTTTCTCTAACTACAGTCACCACGGTATCATATGATTTCTCCTATGCAAATATTCCTCCTTTACGTCGGTCGAATGACTGGGGAAGGCGGAGCCTAGGAGGGATCATGTGACCAGCTTTGCTGGGCTCTTTGCCATTTCCTGTTGGGGAAGAGAATATCCCACAAGTAAGGATGACGCCGTGGACCGGACACACCGTTGGAGAAAGTAATTTATCAGGTAAACATAAATTCTGTTTTTGTAAAGAGAATTATGGCTTAGCATCTCAGTGCTGAGGAAGCAGCTGAGTTCTCTATGAACTATGATTCCTTCACTAATGATGCATATGGTATATCAACTAAATATTTCTAGAAAGAATACACCAAGCCGCACCAAATGAAGGGCCACATGTATTGCTGGCACAAAAATAGACAATGTAATAATATATTGAATATGGCTCTTTGCTAAAAAAAAAATAAGAAATTGTGCAAAGCACCATATTGCATTAATTGTTGCGCACCTCAATTATGTGCTAGAGATACGTGTAGCCCCTCATTTGATGTGCCAAAGGGTATACTTTCTAAAAATGTGTACTTTGTGTACCATATATCCTTCTTAATATAAGGAGAGTCCACGGCATCATTCCTTACTGTTGGAAAATACTGAACCTGGCCAACAGGAGAAGGCTAAGACACCCCAGCCAAAGGCTTAAATACCTCTCCCACTTCCCCCATCCACCAGTCATTCTTTGCCTTTCGTCACAGGAGGATGGCAGAGAAGTGTCAGAAGATTTCGGAGTAGTTACTTAGGAGGGGTATCTGCCCTTCGATATGGGACTGGAGTTTTAAGTAGTCTTGTCAGCCTCTCAGTGACAGCATTGACGAAAGTTAGAGTCTGGAAATGCAGGGAGAGTCTTTCTGCGAACCCATCCAGACTGCCTGCTAACAGCTCCTAAGTAATCAGTGTTGACGAGTTTCACTGCCTGCTTGTTTTTCTCACTCAAGTCCATGTCAGGAGCGATGCTACAAGACCGTCACACTTGAGAGGCTGTTTCTGTTCCACAGCATGGATTCTGGTAAGATCATTTAAATTTTTACATATGTTGAAAACGTTAGAAGACAGGGTCACAGTGTGGCTCTTTTTATCTTAATAGAATCAAGGGTTAATATCTCCTGAGGGGGATTATTTAAAAGTGGGGTTTAATCAAATGTGATGCTTTAATTTTATACTGCTTTATATGTGAGATTTTATTGGGCTCATAGGCTGTTTGTTATATGACTGAAATGCACAGATTTTCCATCTTAATGGAAGGAGAGTCCACTGCTTCATTCATTACTTGTGGGATTAAGAACCTGGTCATCAGGAGGAGGCAAAGACAACGCAGCCAAAGGCTTAAATACCTGCCCCACTCCCCTCATCCCCAGTTATTCTTTGCCTTTTGTCCCAGGAGGTTGGTAGAGAAGTGTCGGAAGATTCAGAGTAGTCTCTTTTGGAGGGTAGTACTCTTCGAAATGGGACTGTAGTTTTAAGTAGTCCTGTCAGCCTCTCAGTGAGAGCATGGGTGATGGATTACATTCTACTAAACCGTTCTAATTTCTAATTTCAGCTTGTTGAATGAGTCTCTGCCCATTCCAGAATCCGAGATACTTCCCTCATGGCTAGGGAGCTTTTCGACCCCCCCTGGTGGTTTATGTAAGCCACCGGGTAATGTTGTCCAATTGGAATCTGATGAATCGGGACGTCCCCAGAGGGGGCCAAGCCCTCAGAGAGTTGAATATCGCTTGAAGTTTCTCTGGTGGGCGGACCTAAATTTATTATTAATCCTCTGGCACCATTTCTACCCTAATATTTCTCCTACTGTTCCTTGTTCCCTTGGCGGAATGACTGGGGGGGTGAAGGGAGTGGGGGGGGGTATTTAAGCCTTTGGTTGAGGTGTCTTTGCCTCCTCCTGGTGGCCAGTTTCTTAATTCCCACAAGTAATGAATGAAGCAGTGGACTCTCCTCCCACAGATGGAAATTAAATGATCAGGTAAGCATAATTTATGTTTTTACTTTCACTTTGAGTGCTGTGCAGCTTGTAGATTGGCGCACTTTTTCTCATAGCAGGGGCGGTCCTGCCTTGCGCACCATGTGACCGGGAGTGGTCTCCTTTTCATTTCCTCTTTCCTGACCGAGCTGGCTGTCAGGAAGATGCTATTTCTCTGTATTGTCTGGTTCTAGGAGGTGGTGAGTGCCCCCGCCATTAAGAGTATATAAAGGTGCCGTTTTTGAGAAATAAAAATTGTTTAATTTTTGTGTCCTACTGTCATTAGCTTAAGCTATGGAGGATTCTGATACACTAGAGGGTACTCTCACTATTCTAAATAGTAATACCTGTTTATATTGTGAGGAGGCCTTGGTATGCCCGCCCTCTCAATTATGTTCCACATGCCTTGACAAGGTTATTATGTCAAAGAAGGTTAACCCTTTTAGTACCACTGAGCCATCCACCAATGAGGACCCGCCGTCCCATGAGGTGCATACCCAACCGTCATCTCCTTCTACACACGCAGCTTCCCATAGCATGCTTGATCCTCCATCTGGAGGGGGCCTTTTACCACCAGATTTTACTGCGCAGTTAAAGTCGGCGGTGTCTGAGGCCCTCAGTGCTTTACCTCGCCCTGCTAAACGCAAGTGGAATGTTAAACATAGCTCTCCTGCCCAGGGTTCATCATGTAATTAATTGGATTTCTCTGCTTTGTCTCAGTTTCTGAGGATGAGTCACACTCTGAGGCTTCAGAGGGTGAACTTTCTGGGATGGAGTCTGCTGCCTCTAAGCCTCCTGCTGCGGAAGAACCATACCTTTAGATTTAAGATTGAACACTTAAGTTTTCTTCTAAAGGAAGTCCTGTCTACATTATAGATTCCAGAGGCCAAGCTGGCTGTGGAACCTTTGATTCCTAAATTAGACAGAGTTTACGAGGACAGGGTAGTGCCTTTAACTTTTCCTGTGCCTGTAAAGATGGTGAACATTATTAAGAACGAATGGGACAGAATTGGATCTTCCTTTTCCACTTCGTATTTCTTTAAAAAATTATTCACGGTCCCGGACTCTCAATTGGAGTTGTGGGGTTCCGTTTCTAAGATGGAGTCCACTATCTCCACGTTTGCCAAACATACTACTATTCCGCTTAAGGATAGCTCATTGTTCAGAGAGCCGATGGATAAGAAGATGGAAACTCTTCTAAGAAAGATGTTTTAACATATGGGATACTTGTTTCAACCGGCAGCGGCTGTTACCTCGGTTTCTGGAGCAGCTACCTACTGGTGCAACTCCTTATCGGAAATTGATCGAGGTGGAGGGTCCCCTCGACATTATCCAGGAAAGAATTAAAGCCCTTGAGAATTGCTAATTATTTTATCTGTGATGCAAACATGCAGATTATTCACCTGAATGCTAAGGTTTCTGGCTTTTATGTTCAGGCCCGTCTGGCTTTCTGGCTGAAGTCCTGGTCTGCGGATATGACTTTTAAGTCCAGACTTCTTCCCCTTCCCTTTAAAGGAAATATTTTATTTGATCCAGGCCTGGACTCCATTATCTGCACGGTTACAGGGGGCAAGGATGCCTTCCTACCTCAAGATAAAAGGACAAAGTTCTAATTTTCGTTCCTTTCATTATGATAAATCCCAACTACAGCAGCTCTCCACTAAGCCCGAGCAAACCAAGAGTACTTGGAAGCTGGCTCAGTCCTGGAATAAATCCAAGTAGAGCAAGAAGCCCACAGAGACTAAATTGGCATCAAGGGGCGGCCCTTGATCCGGCGCTGGATCGTGTAGGGGGCAGACTGTCGCTCTTTTCAGACGCTTGATTCAGGGACTTGTAGGATTCATGGGTCCTGGAGGTCATAGCTCAGGGATACAAGATAGGTTTCAATTCTCATCCACCCAAGGGCAGAGTTCTACTCTCAAGCCTGTCTTCCAGACCAGAAAAGAGGGAAGCCTTTCTGGGGTGCGTGCCGGATCTGTCCTCCTTAGGGGTCATTGTCCCGGTACATATCGCAGAAAGAGGTTTGGGATACTATTCAAACCTATTTGTGGTCCCAAAGAAGGAGGGAACTTTCTGCCCGATTCTGGACCTAAAGTGCTTAAACAAATTTCTAAACGTCCCCTCGTTCAAAATGGAGACGATAAGGTCCATCCTTCCCTTAGTCCAGGAAGGACAGTTCATGACCACTATATATCTGAAGGATGCTTACCTTTACATTACAATCCACAAGGATCCCTTCCAGTTTATAAGGTTTGTGTTCCTGGACCAGCCCTTCCAGTTCATTGCATTTCCGTTTCGTCTAGCTACTGCTCCAAGGATTTTTATGAAGGTTCTAGGGGCTCTTCTGGCCGTTGACAGAACCCGGGGTATAGCAGTAGCTCCCTACTTGGACGATATTCTGGTACAAGCACCATCTTTTCGTCTGGAGGAGGACCATTCGGAAGCTCTTCTCTCTCTTTTTCGATCTCATGGATGGAAGATAAACCTAGAAAAGAGTTCTCTTATTCCAAGCACCAGGGTGGCACTCCTGCGTACTATAATAGACTTCATTTCCATGAGGATATTTCTAACAGACCAGAGACGTTGCAAGCTTGTTTCGGCATGTCTTGCCCTCCGGACCTCCTTAAGGCCCTCTGTGGCTCAGTGTATGGAGGTAATTGGTCTCATGGTGTCTAGCATGGTCATCATTTCCTTTACCAGGTTCCGTCTGCAACTGTGCATGCTGAGGCAGTGGAACGGCGATCATTCGGATCTGTCTCAACAGATTTCTCTGGACAACCGGTCAAGAGAATCGCTCTCTTAGTGGCTCTGGGCAGATCATCTGTCCCGAGGGACATCCTTCTTAAGACCATCCTGGGAGATTGTGACTAAGTCTATCAGGATGGGGAGCTGTTTGGGGTGCCAAGAAGGCACAGGGCCTGTAGTCTTAGGAGGAACGCTCCCTCCCGATCAACATTCTGGAACTTCGGGCAATCTTCAATGCTCTGAAGGCTTGGCCCCTTCTGGGTTCGTCCCGGTTTATCAGATTCCAATCAGACAATATAAACGGTGGCTTACATCAACCATCAGGAGCGGGAACGAGAAGCTTCCTGGCAATGAGGGAGGTATCTCAAATTCTGGAGTGGGCGGAGGCCAACAGCTGTTCGCTGTCAGCGATCCACATTCCAGATGTGGACAACTGGGAAGCGGATTTTCTCAGCAGACAATCTTTTCATCTGGGGGAATGGTCTCTCCATCCCGGTGTTTGCGCAGATATGCAACAAGTGGGGGATGCCGGAGCTAGATCTCATGGCGTCTCGTTTCAATACCAAGCTAACCAGATATGGGTCAAGGTCCAGGGATCCTCAGGCGGAGCTAATAGATGCATTAGCAGTGCCTTGGAGGTTCAGTTTAATTTATCTTACCATTTTTTCCTCATGTAGTGGCCCGCATCAAGCAGGAGCAGGCATCAGTGATACTGATTGCTCCATCGTGGCCACAAAGAATGTGGTTTGCGGATCTGGGGAGGATGTCATCATCTCCTCCATGGAAGTTACCTTGTTGCAGGGATCAGTTGGAACAAGGTCCCTTTGTTCATCAAAATCTAGATTCTCTGAGGCTGACTGCGTGCTTAGTCCTACCCAAGAGAGGTTTTTCTGAGAGAGTGATTGATATTCTCATTCAAACTCGTAAGCCGTTTACTCGTCGCATCTATCATAAGGTGTGGAGAACCTACTTATTCTGGTGTGAAGAGCACAAATTTTCCTGGCATAAAGTTAAGGTTGCCAGGATCCTATCATTTCTCCAGGATGGACTTGAGAAGGGCCTTTCCATTCCCTGAGGGGACAGATTTCGGCCCTATCTGTTTTACTACACAAGAGGCTCTCAGAGCTTCCTGATGTACAGTCCTTTGTTAAGGCTCTGATTAGGATCAGACCTGTGTTTAGCTGTAAAGCTCCTCCTTGGAGTCTAAATCTTGGTCTTAATGTTTTGCAACGGGCTCTGTTTGAGCCTATGCATGAGATTGACATTAAATTGTTGTCCTGGAAGGTTATTTTTTCTACTTGCTATTGCTTCTGCGCATATCTGAAATTGCCGCCTTGCAATGTGAGCCTCCTTATCTGGTGTTTCATTCTGATAAGGCTGTTCTACGTACTAAGTTAGGCTTTCTTCCTAAGCTCGTGTCAGACCGCAACATCAATCAACAGATTGTGGTTCCTTCCTTGTGTTCCAATCCTTCTTCTGCGAAGGAACGTTTGCTTCATAGTTTGGATGTGGTTCACACCTTGAAGTTCTACCTTCAGGCTACTAAGGATTTTAGACAAACTTCTTCCTTGTTTGTTGTTTATTTCCAGGAAGCGTAAGGGACAGACGGTCTCTTCGACCTCCTTATCTTTTTGGTTAAGGAGTGTTATCCGCTTTGCTTATGCGATAGCGGGACATCCTCAGAGGATTACGGCTCATTCTACTAGAGCAGTTTAAGAACGAGGCCCCTATGGATCAGATTTGTAAAGCGGCTACCTGGTCCTCCTTACATACTTTTTCTAAATTTTACAAGTTTGATGTTTTTGCTTTGGCGGAAGCAGCTTTCGGGAGAAAGGTTTTGCAGGCTGTGGTGCCCTCAGATTAGGGTCCGCCTCTCTTTTTGTCCCTCCCGTGATCATTCAGTGTCCTCTAGAGCTTGGGTATAAGTTTCCCAACAGTAAGGAATGATGCCGTGGACTCTCCTTATATAAAGAAGGAAAACATAAATTATGCTTACCAGATAATTTAATTTCCTTCTGTATAAGGAGAGTCCACGGCCCCCGCCCGTGTTCTCCGATTGGCGGCCCTCTAAATTATATTTTTCTTTTGGCACCATTTATACCCTGATATTTCTTCTAATGTTCCTTGTTATCTCGGCAGAATGACTGGGGGGTGGGGGAAGTGGGAGAGGTATTTAAGCCTTTGGCTGGGGTGTCTTTGCCTCCTCCTGGTGGCCAGGTTCAGTATTTCCCAACAGAAAGGAATGATGCCGTGTATTCTCCTTATACAAAAGGAAATTAAATTATCTAGTAAACATAATTTTTCTTTTCTTCTTAAATGGAAAGAGTCCACAGCTGCATTCATTACTTTTGGGAAATAAGAACCTGGCCACCAGGAGGAGGCAAAGACACCCCAGCCAAAGGCTTAAATACTCCTCCCACTCCCCTCATCCCCCAGTCATTCTTTGCCTTTCGTCCCAGGAGGTTGGCAGAGAAGTGTCAGAATTTATTTTGTCTTTTATGGAGGGTAGTACTCTTCGGCATGGGACTGGAGTTTTAAGTAGTCCTGTCAGTCTCTCAGTGAGGGCGTGGATGAAAGTTAGAGTCTGGAGATGCAGGAAGAGTCTTTCTGCGAAACCATCCCGACTCATGTTAACAGCTCCTAAAGCAATCGGCGTTGTCGAACTTCGCTCCGCTGCCTGCTTTCTTCTCTCAAGTCCATGGTGGAGGTGATGCTACTATTCATCACACTTGAAGGGCTGTGTTCCTGTTCCACAGCGTAGATTCCGGTAAGATTGTTTCATTTTACTTTCTTTATGAATGTACTGTAGTACAAATGTGTTCCCAAGAGACTACCACCTTAAGGGTCTAGCTTAACATAAGGGTCTCAGTGAGTCTCCTTTAGTATTTTGGAATCAAGGGTTAATATCTCCTGAGAGGGGTTATTGAACATGGGGGTTTATAATCATGTTTGTTGTGTCATTCAACCTGCTTATGTGTGGTGTTTTCGGGCTCGTGGTTGGAACATTGAGGCCTTTGGAAGTGATGCGACCTTATGGTTGGGAACGCTTTTTTGGACTATACGGTTCACCTTGTGTTCGGCGTGGTTACGCTCCGTCTTCCATTTCCGCATCCCGACCGTGTGGCGAAGGAGAAATTCTAGTTTGCAGGGGTCTGGTCATAGGAGGTGGTGCGTGCCCCAGCCATTGTGGGTGTTAGGTGCCGTTTTTGTTTTACTTCTTTAGTCCATATTTGCTTATCCTCTATCCAGTTATGGAGGATTCTGATGCTGAGACTGTGCAAATTTCAGATTCAGTTATTGAGGATTCTGATACTGAGACTATTTTAATTTCAGATTCAGATTCTGCGTCCAGGGAAGAATCCGGAGAGAGGCGAGTTCCCTACCACTCCATACTTCTACACATGCGGGTAACACAGTTTATGATTATTCCTCCATGCAGGGCGGTGTGTTCCCCCCAGAGGTTGCAGCACGTTTTCGCTTCCACATATTTTTGGCGATTATTTATCTGCAGAGTCCAGACGTTTGTGCTCGTGCCTTATTGTCCCGGGTCTACCACCTTGGGGAGGGCCTGTACAGTTCTCTGCGGGTGTAACTGTCCCTGAGTGTTGTGCCTTTCGTTATAGAGTGGCGCCTCTTCGCGTCTTGCTCAGACATGTTTTTCAGTTATTAAATGATCCTATCCTTCTCGGATACGGGAATTTTCAGCCTGCTTCGAATGGTGCACCTCATTAGACATGTGGGGATGATGTAATCTCCTGACTGTTCTTTTTTGAGATCCTTCCCAGTTTGTTTGGACGATTAGGGCTCCGTTTGGCTGGTCCTGCGGTAGGCCTGTTTTCCTATTGGGCGTTAATCTACGGGTTTCCTTATATTTTCTTTTTATCCAGTTAGGATGTCTTTTATTTTGTTTATTATTTTCTTTCGGGAATATTAAACTGGGAAGTGTGTTTGTCTGTTTCCCTTCTTCCCCTTTGTGGGAGGATTTATGCAGCCTGACGGTTAGGACCCGGATGCAGGCTGGTCCGTTGGGTTTGGTTCTGTCTTGTGGCTGTTCAGACATGTGGCGCTGTTCTGATTGGCTGGTCCGGTCAAGGTGCTGAGTGCTCATGTTATCATTTGTTTTACATTCAACTAAGCATTCTAGAGGTCCTGTGGGTATACAAGGCAGGAAGGGTTGTCTCAGTCCTTATAGCCTTCAATTTGGATGACTGGGCAGTGGAGTCTCCGCTGTGTCATTTTCTATGGCATCTTGTATTGCCGGACCCTAGTGTTCCTCTCCCATGTGGTGGGGAGTTGAAGGGCTTAGCGCCTTCTTCCCGCTGAGTGGCGGTTTGGTCTTTTTCTTTTGAGGCTTGAGGATTGTCATTGGACTTGGTCCTCAGCAGCTAGTAAGTTGAAGGGTAGTTCGGCTGCCTTGCAGTGGTTGGGTTGCAGAATGTAACCAGCTGCAGCTATTGCACATTGACTGTGTACTATCTAGCTGTTTTTCTGAGACTTTATGGTGTTCCTTGATGGTCTCCATGTTGGGTGTCCTTTTAGGGGCCTGGGAGATGTTTGTTCCCTGTTAGGGACACTGGGCATGGTCTCCTTGGGTTGCTTGGGGTTCCTCCCGGAACAGGGATTGGTTGTGCTCCTTTTCTCCTTGTGATCATCCACTTATACGGAGGTGATGTGGAGACTAGCCTTTGCTCGAGTGGTTTTGACTTCGAGGTATCCCCTTGCCTTATCGTCCTGAGGCTGCTAGTGAGTCTAGAAGCTCTAACGTCGTTGTACGACTTTTTCCGCCTTGGCTCCTTAGAGAGTGGGACTTCGGCAAGGGGTGGTCTCTTCCTTAGGTTGGGACTTGCAAGTTTTTCTTGTTATCCGGGTTGATATAGTATCCCCTGTGGTCTGGGTTGTTATTCAGACGGGGAGTTCAGTTTGCGGCTTTTGTTTAACTAAACAGTTGGGGGTTCAGACCTGTTCTCCCTGGGGCTTCCGGTTGCTGGGTGGCATTCAGCATTTTCCCTTGTGGATCCAGTTGTGGGTTGTTATCGGACCTTTAGGCTCCAGGGTTGGTTTAGGGTTCCCCAGTTCCTGGAAACTTGGGCTTTGTCCTTTTACTCTGATTTCTTGCTCTGGTCCTGGTTGGCCATTTTTTCTGAGTTTTGTTGCTCGTTGGGGCTAGTGTTGCACCTTAGACGGTTTCCCTTGGTCAGCTTGCTGTAGTATCCATTGAATTCACTGCTGTGCAGGTGAATGGACTTGCAGTGTCACTGCTGCTACTATTGCACATTGGTTGCGTGTTAGCAGGCTAGTTTTTAGGGGAAT
This sequence comes from Bombina bombina, assembly GCF_027579735.1. Classification (NCBI taxonomy): domain Eukaryota; kingdom Metazoa; phylum Chordata; class Amphibia; order Anura; family Bombinatoridae; genus Bombina; species Bombina bombina. The sequence continues at coordinate 621,427,029 of NC_069500.1, read as the reverse complement.
CACTTTCAAGAGGGATTAATCTCTCCTTTATCCTGTGGCTCGTGGATTATGGAAGGTGCTGCCTGTTAGCCTTTTCCCCTTCTTGGGTAAGAGCTTAATCTCCTTTTTATGGAGATGTGGTCCTTTTCTTAATGCATCTCCTGGTTCAGAAGTTGGGACCTGTGAGTTTCCCTTGCTGAGAGGGATTTTCTCTCTGGGTTATGTTCCATTTGGAATCTTGCTGGCTCCATGTCAAGACTAAGTTGGTCCTTTTCGCTAGATCCTTTGGGTCTACGGCCCTGTTGTCTGTTCTAAGGAGTCGGATTGCACACATGCCCTGTTGGATTGACTGTGGCTATTTTTTCTGCTCGTTTTTGAGCTGGTTTTGGGGTGTTTCTTTTCCCCTGTTTCAGACCTGCCGTTGCTGGGGCTGGCCCGGCTGGGAGTGGGTTCTGCGAGACGTTATCATCTTCAGGATCTAGGTGGGCATAGTAGCTAGTAGGCTCCCTAAGCTTACAAACAGAATTCTGTCAGACCTTGTGGCGAACCGGTAGCTCGTCTGGGAGCGTGTTCTTGACTCAAGGTTTTTTGTCTGGGTCTGTTACAGGTTTTTTTTGTAGCGGAATACTTCAGTGTTCCAAGTTCAGGACTATGTGAGGACTCTGTCTTCTGTTGACTTTGGTGCTTTTGCACATCATTTGAGAGAAGGTTTTCTCTGTTTCTATGCCCGGTCCTATACCTCTGGTTTCTCTGATCTAGGCGTAGTCTCCCCTTGTCTGTCTGGACCCATTTGGGCCCTTGTGAGCTGGGCTCGCTCTGGTTTTTTTTCCTATGGTTCGATTTTTTCTCTCTCCTTCGGTTCTTCCTGGCCCTCTCCCTTTTGGGAGTTTAGGCTGGTGTTCCTTTCTTTAGTGAGGAGTGAGTGGGGAGGGACCGACTGTTGGACGATGGCGTCTCCTGGAGGCCTGTTGGCTCAGTTGAGTCCGTTTTTGCGGTCTCTCGCTAGGCTCTGGACTACCTGCGGGTCAGTGTCCTTGAGGCTTTTCCTTTCAAAGTTTTCTCGGCTTTAGACGAAGCTGGTTTTTCTTTGTGGGCAGTGGTTTCAGGCTTGGTGCCCTCAGAATGGGCCGCCTAATGTACCATCCCGTCTTGGAATTCAGTGTCCTCTATAGCTTGGGTATTGTTTACCCAAAAGTAATGAATGCAGCTGTGGACTCTTTCCATTTAAGAAGAAAAACATAAATTATGCTTACCTGATAATTTTTCTTCTAATGGAAAGAGTCCACAGCTCCCCATCCGTAATTTTATGTGGGGCGTCCTTAACTTATTCTTCTTGCACCTTTCACCCTGACATTTCTTCTACTGTTCCTTGTTCCTCGGCAGAATGACTGGGGGATGAGGGGAGTGGGAGGAGCATTTAAGCCTTTGACTTGGGGTGTCTTTGCCTCCTCCTGGTGGCCAGGTTCTTATTTCTCAAAAGTAATGAATGCAGCTGTGGATTTTTTTTCTTCATTTTCCAAGTGGCTATAACTGTTTATTTGCAGACATGGCAATCTTGAAATCATCTAAAAAATATAGCCTTTCCACTTTTATGGGTTATGTCTGCCATCAGACAGCTGTAGAAAATAGGAAACTAAGATACATTAAATAAAGTACACATTTTTGGAAAGTACACCCCTTGGCGCATCAAATGAGGGGCTTTATGCGTTGCTAGCACAAAAATAGACAATGTAATATTAAAGGGACACTGAACCCAATTTTTTTCTTTTGTGATTCAGATAGAGCATGAAATTTTAAGCAACTTTCTAATTTACTCCTATTAGCAAATGTTCTTCATTCTCTTGGTATCTTTATTTGAAAAGCAAGAATGTAAGTTTAGATGCCGGCCCATTTTTGCTGAACAACCTGGATTGTTCTTGCTGATTGGTGGATAAATTCATCCACCAAAAAAACAAGTTCTTTCCAGGGTTCTGGACTTTCTTTTTCAAATAAAGATAGCAAGAGTACGAAAAAAATAATTGATAATGGTAGTAAATTAGAAAGTTGCTTAAAATTGCATGCTCTATCTGAATCACAATGGAAAAATGTGGGTTCAGTATCCCTTTAAGTGGAATATGGCTCTTTGCTTAGTATTATTATTGTTTTTAAGCATTGTAACTTATTCCATTATTTGATGCGCACCCCAAATGCATGCTAGAAATAGCATTTGATACTTTCTGAAAATGTGTACCCCGATTTAATTTCTCAGGTGGCTAGAACTGTTTAATTGCTGAAAACAGTACAGTAAATTCTAAGATGCTGGTATATTTTGAATCTGCTAGGTCTGCTAAAAAAACAACTTTATATAGTTTGTTTAGTTTATTCACACAAACTTTACTTCTAAAAGTGTTTAAACGTAAACTGCAACAAAAAGCTCAAAGCCAGCTTAGCACACAGGCGGGAAATGGCTTAGCAGCTAAAGGGTTATTGAATGAACAGCCAAGTACAGAGCCGCTATATGCTAATTAGAGAAGGTTAGTGTCAAACAAGAGGAGAAATGTTTGCTGTAAAAAAGTGCATAGTGATATTTCTGCAAAGAGTTTTTAGTTCCAAGCTTTTCCAAGATTATAAATAATAAAGCATCATGGGATGTGCACAATATATTTCACAAAAAACAGAAACAGTGACACATAGAGTAAATAATTTGTAGGTGTTGAGTTAGGAGATAATTTAGCTACAAGTGGCCATTGTTGGTTGACAAACTGTTGTGAGGGTTTACACACAATGCCCTCATCAAGCTCATTTGTAATGAATGCATTGCTTATCCTGGTGACAAATACTATCATGAAATTGTGAGGAACTGTAGCTATAGGATTTAAGTTATCCAACCTGGATTTGTCAGTTATGGTTGCCATTATTCTAATGTAGATTACAGCGATAAAAACACTGACCACAATCTGTTAATTTGCAGTGCAAAACCTTATTTCTTTTCTCTGTATTGCACTAGCTTACTATATTGTGTAATATAATGAAAAATGTAGTTAAAAAAAGGTGCATTTAGGGGGCGTGTCCAAGCAGCATTCCTGAGCTGACGCACATCCAGGAGCTCCGAAGGAGTTTTTCATAATCCGACGATTATTAAGCACATTTCACAGCAAATACCAAGGATAAAAAACACTTTTACTGGCTTCACATAATGAGGCCTGGATAACATATTCACTTGCTGTATTAATAGGCTGACCATATTGCTGCTTTAAGAAGGAACACATATGAAAAATACATATGTGAGGGTTCTTATACAAAACCATTTCTTTAAACAGCCCTGAAAACAGCCCTGACATATGTATTTGGTCAGCCTATGTATTAATGACATTGGAGATCTGGATCGGACAGCAAGGGCCTATAGCGGCGGCTAACTGACAGGCTGAACTCCCCCCCCCCCAGGCCGGGATACTTGACCACATTCTGGCCACAGAATTACGATCTGTACAATCCTATATTACAAGCTGAAACCTCACGAGTCCGGCAGACAACCTCTAAATACATACCCAGGCTCAAAGATGGAGGATTCCTTTTCGCGCCATGACAAACAGCTGAAAAAAATAGAAAAACTTTTTCTCAACATGCTTGCAAAAGCTCCATCTAGCTATGCCTTGGAGCATGGATGTTTAAGATGCTCATACCTTCCTTACAAAGAAACAAGTCCCGCTAACAAACCGCAAGTAGAACGAATGAGTAGCGAACCAGCACATACCATTCAAACCACCATGACTGGCATTGCGGCTATGGAGGTCGGTGATCACAGATGGGGAAATGAGGCTAACGGCACCTTCCTAATATTACAACGGAAAAGCATCAACAGTCATAACAATGCAAGTGAGATGCATACACAAAAGATGCAACATCACCCATACAACTTGTGGATCGCTAGAAAGGCAAAGAACATGCCACATTCCTCACCCCAAAATAGTTTAGCTTTAAGAAGGGAGCAAGCAGACCCACGTGAAACTTTAATGTTTACTCTGCATAACACAAGTGATCTGGTCGGGTACCTAACATTTCATGTTATACCTTATCCACCTACCGATCCGCTGATAGTGGAGCTTTTCACAAGTGATGCCTCGACATCCTTTGGATCCTACTTCAGAAGGACTACCATACAATCCACAATAACGATCGGCAAATCCTCCAGTGTCAAGCTTATGTTTCTATTGTTGGGACTGAGTCAGATTGAAAATGGCGTTACCCCCTATACATGGGGTGCTTCTAGCACTGCCCAACGACTTGTTATAATATATCCTTCATGCAGCACTCTGCCTGGGATCTCCACTCAGAAAAGGCGATGGGACAGCAACAGATTGATCCTAAAGATTTCACAGCATAAATACCTGTTACAGTTAAAATATAGAAGCTAATCTTTTAAATGTTTATGCATAAATGTCTATAGCTGACTATCTAGATTATAGTTTAGTGTGTATTGTTTGATTGGAATTAATATTTGTATAATAGATATAATGGACAGCTTTTCAACAGATGCCAGTTAGTTTTATGATGACATGCAAAGCTTATGAGGCTAAATGAATATACATATATGTGTATACAATGATGGGGCTCGATTGGCGTCCTCTGGCCAGGACGGAGGACGCTGATGGGTCAGTTACATTATTTTTTCTTTCATATACCACCAAATATTATATATACCATGCAGCACGTCCTACATTTAACTTTCCTTAAGATCTTGACTTATAAATGCCAATATTTGACACTTCACACTGATCCGGTATCATGTAAGAATGCAATTAGAATTATATAGCAAAAAATTAGAGGTTATGTTTGCACTAATCTTCTCGTAGGCAATGTTTTTACTCTGTGTGTTCTAGTTACATTGAGATTTAACCTTAAAGATACAGGTTTATCTATATACAGTAATTACTCTTTGTTTTATGTTGCCAAGTGGTTCAGATGTGGTTCCTATACTAGTTAAAATGAAGGTAAACTTTGGTGAATGAAAGCCCGTTTTTATAAAAAATACTATTAAAAACATGGGCACTTTCATTCATCAAAGTTTACAAAGCAGCCGTTTTGTTAAAAAAATGTTACCTCTTTTTCTTTTCACTGCTACAGCAGCTTCCCCCACCTACAGATCCTCTATTCACACGTCAGCAATGACTAATCCGGCTTCCTCCAATCACAGCATGGCCTCAGGCAATGACTACCCTGGGGGGAAAGCTGTGATTGGAGGAAGCAGGATTAGTCATTGCTGATGTGTGAATAGAGGATCTCTATCTAGGTGGGGGAAGCTGCTCTAGCTGTGAAAAGAAAAAAAGGTAATTTTTTTAACCAAACGGCTGCTTTGTAAACTTTGATGAATGATAGTGCTCCTGTTTTTAATAGTATTTTTAAAAAACTGGCTTTCATTCACCAAAGTTTACCTTCACTTTAAACATCCCCTTATTAAAGGGACAGTCTACAATAGAATTGTTATTGTTTTAAAGATAGATAATCCCTTTATTACCCATTCCCCAGTTTTGCATAACCAACACAGTTATATTAATACACTTTTTACCTCTGTGCTTACCTTGTATCTAAGAACCTTCTTCCAGCCCCCTGATTACATGATTCTGACTGTTTATGATCTATTGTCTTGCAGTTAGCATTGTGATGGGCTAAATCTTAAATAACTTTTTGTGTCTGAACAGTGTTATCTATATGGCCCATGTGTACTTTCAGTCTCTTTGTGTTGAAAAGGAATTTAAAAAGCCTGTGATAAGAGGCAGCCCTCAAGGGCTTAGACATTAGCATATGAGTCTGTCAAGGTTTAGTTTCAACTAAGAATACTAAGAGAAAAAATCAAATTTGATGATATAAGTAAATTGGAGAAGCTGATTAAAATTACATGTCCTATTTGAATAATGAAAGTTTAATTTTGACTAGACTGTCACTTTAAACATAGTACTTATAACTGAGTGGCCTGGTTTATCTAGAAGGGGGAGAAAAATGGGGACTGGCACATTGTATGTGCATTTTTGTTTCGCAGATATGATATGGACCTGGAATGTAAAATGTTTTTCATTTCTATCTTTTGTATATGTTAATTTAAGTCCTTAATAAAAAGAAATAATAATAATAAAAAAAGTGCATTTAAACAATCCTCGCCATAAATACGGATTATTTTTTAAAGTGTTTTAAGTTAGTATTGGCTGTGTATATGTTGCTTCTGTGTAGGTGTGCAGAAACACCTGCAATAAACAAATAAAACAAAAAGTGTGGGTAGATTATTTCTTATAGTTTGTTTTTTTATGTGTTTACCCAATCCAACTGTGAGAAAACCAGATTTTCTTATTTTATTGTGGTTCACTAGTTTAAATGGCTGCATTTCTTGTTTATTGGATTGCCTAAAAACAAAGCTAAATTGTACTCACTAATGGATTAGAACTGTTGTAGTGTTTGTCATAGTGCAGCTGTCTAGCGTTTGTTGATTGATTGTGTTAAAAGCTTTTACCAACTTGATAATAATTCACATATTCTCATAACACATTAATTAGCTGCTTTGTGTTTTCATACCATAGCTCCAGGGCCTTCAGTGTTTTCTCTAATTTAGTCTGACATACTACCTGTGGAGAGTCTGTCACCAAAAACAAACAAGCAGAAAACAAACAAACCAGCCTTTCAAACACCACAACCCTAACAGCTCATTTTCCCTGACTGTCAATAACCCAGCAGTTTAGCCAGTATCACACAGCATCACAGTTTAGCCAGCATCACAGTTATGCATGACTCATTTTTGTATTTATCTCCCAAATGCAATTATAGATTTAAAGGGACATGAAACCCAATTTTTTTTCTTTCACGATTTAGGTAGAACATACAATTTTAAACGACTTTCCAGTTTACTTCTATTATCAAATTTGTTTCATTCTCTTGGTATCAGTTGTTGAAGGAGCAGCAATGCACTACTGGTTTGTAACTGAACACAGGGGTGAGACAATGACATTTGGTATATACAGTATATGCAGCCACCAATCAGCAGCTAGAACCTAGGTTCTTTGCTGATCCTGAGCTTACTTAGATAAACCTTTCAGTAAAGGATAACAAGAGAAGGAAGCAAATTAAATAATATAAGTAAATTGGGAAGTTGTTTAAAATTGCATGCTCTGTCTAAATCATGACTGTCTAATTTAAGGTCACTGGTGTACATCATGTTGATGTTGTAAAAAAAGACAATTATCTTTTTTTTTTTTAAATTAGCTATACGTAAAATAATGACTGTATACATAGTTACTTATTTGCTGTGACAAATTTAAATAAGCTAATAGGCAGCTGACTTCCTTCAGAAGTCACACAATTTTGCTGACCAGGGTGCACCCGTGTGCATTAAAGAGTTAAATAACCAAACAAATGAAATGTGCCACCGCACTAGTCAGAATTGAACTGTACAAATTCCCCACATATTGAATATTTAGACATCTGTGCCCCCATATGCATGTGGTTGTAATAGTAATGAGATTACCATTGCCACAGTGATCACGTGCCAGCTACCTAGACTTTTGGCCACAGTTGGAACTTTCATATTAACTAATTGTATCCAATCAGCTTGAGAGTGCTTTAACTATTTTGTCTACAAAAATGAGTTCAATGAGCTTGTTATACAAAGCTGATACATAATTTCCCAAAAAGACTCACAGCTGTAAGTGTTTTACCAAGTATCTATCAATTGTTTTTCTTTCATAAGATGATGAGAGTCCATGAGAGATCACATCTAATAGGAAGAGGTAAAACATTCAACATAATCCCTCCCAATTTCCTATGGTCTCTCAGTCAATTTTTTGCCTCCAGCAAGAAGTGATGGAGAAATTTGAAGTGCTGATCTTTATGTCTCTTGAAAGGGGTTCTCTAACTGATCTTAGCCCATTAATCCTCATCAGAGAACCTAAAAACAGGCCAGAGGAGTGGACAGGAGTTCAGCCAGGCAGTGAAAATCTAAACAAGTGTGGAGATGCCACCAGTCTCCCAGAAGAAATGTGGGCATGCCTATGTAACCCATGTTGTACAGTGTTCTTGGCACTATGCTTGCACTGGTTTTAGTCTGCCTGTCTTCTGCAGCTAAGGTGAGCACGGTAGAGGAAGGTGCTGACTGGTATGTACTATGCACCTTCACATAGCCTGGGGACATAGTTACTGTACATACAACAGACAACACTAAATACAATTTTATGCACTTTCACAAAAACACATAGTATTGTCTTTTTAAATTTACTGCTGACGGCTTTAGTGCACAACGTAGCTCCGATCCTTACTTTCAGCAGGCAATCAGGATTGTTTTTGTAGCTGGATAGCTCATTTTTCTACTTTTAAAAGAAGATTAATTGCAGACTTCAAGGGTTAAGTTTTTTGGTGCAAAAATAGTGCTATCTCACTCTCTATGCCCTCACTGACAATTTAACCCCTTCTCAGAAGTGTTTGCTGTGTAAGGATGTGTCCCCCATTCAGCAAAGTCACTTATGCACTTATGAGTCTGTGTCTAATGCTAGACAGGATCATACAGCGTTGCAGTTGCTCGGGGATGTACTACCCACTATGGTTATCCCATGGATAGTTCAATGGACCTGCCTGCTAGTTTAAAAAGTCATGCCTCCACCAGTTAAACACTGTTGCATGCAAAGGGCAGAAAAGAACTATTCACAGGCTTTAGGCTCATCTGGGACATCCCTGAGGAGCGACCCATGTAGGTACTTTGTACCTTCCAGGAGTTCAGTTGAAACAGAATCCTCCTGTTGTGTCCTTTAATTTCAGGTTGAAGCACATACATGCTCTCTTAGATGAAGTTTTAATAGGCTTGGAGGTTGAAGACCCTCCATCTGCAGACATACAATCTGTAAAAAAAAAAAAAATTAAGACAGCCCCAAAGAAATCATCTACATTCCCTGTTCCTGATTTGGTTTCTGACCTAATTAAGAAGGAATGGAACAAATCAGACTTCCCTGAAGACAGTACCTCTTTTAAGGCTCTAATCATTATGTTGATTATCATTATGTTGATTAGAGTCTAATGGATAGAAAACTTGAAAGTTTTCACAAATAATTCTTTCAGCTGGCAGGCTGTATGTTCCTTCCAATTGTCAGTGTAGCATGCATATTTGCAGCTACTGCAGTCTGGTGTAATAACATTTTTGACCTTATTTCCCAAGAAGCCTCCCTTGAAGAAATTCAGGATCACTTGAGGTTTGTCAAGACTGTGAACAGTTTAAATGCTGATGCAGCTTTTGAAATAACTCACATTAATGGGAAAAGTGCTTCTATAACTGTTCTAGCTAGAAGTCCTTATGGTTAAAGTCATGGTCTGGTGATATAGTTCTAGTTTGCAAGTGGTGTGCTATTCAGCTCTCCCGCACAAGAGTTAACTTTGCTAGAAGTTAACTTTTTGTGTGTGTCTGGTAGTGCGCATATTACAAGTTTAAAGTGTGCGCGAGCAAAACCCCATCTATACTCGCACTCTAACCTGATTGCATTTAAAGGGATACTAAACCCATTTTTTTTCTTTCATGATTCAGCTAGAGCATGAGATTTTAAGCACCTTTCTAATTTACTCCTATTATCAATTTTTCTTTGTTCTCATGCTATCTTGATTTGAAAAAGCAGTACTGTAAGCTTTAGAGCCGGACCATTTTTTGTTCAGCAACTGGGTAGTACTTGCTGATTTGTGGCTAAATGTAACAAACCAATCAGCAAGCTCTACCAAGGTACTGAACTAAAAATGGGCCGGCTCCTGACCTTTTATTACTGCCTTTTCAAATCAAGATAACACGAGAACAAAGAAAAATTGATAATAGGAGTAAATTAGAAAGTTGCTTAAAATTGCATGCTCTATCTGAATCATGAAAGAAAAATGTGGGGTTAGTATCCCTTTAAACTAAGAGCACAAAATCTGACATGAATTATGCATATTTCACATTACAATGTCCTTCACATAGAATAATATGTTCTATGTATTGTTAAATAAATATATATATATATGATTGTTTGGTAAAATATATAGCTATATATATATATATATATATATATGTATATATATATGTATGTGTGTGTGATTATATATAGGTACAGTATATACAGATATATAGGAATATTTATTAAACATTTTCTATTATGTGAAGAACATTGGAATGTAAAATATTTACAGTAAATTAACAATTAAACACATAAAATATTAATATTGAATAAAAATGTTTTCAGGTATTTGATTGCAAAGGGCTTCAGTGTATATATACTGTATGTATGTATATATATATATTTATCTATCTATCTATAAATAAATATATATATTGAGCAATGATACTTTTTTATTGGACTTACTATACATTTATAAGTTGACAAGCTTTCTTAAAGGATTACTTTCTGTTATAATTTTTAAGCTAAACAACTAACATATTAAAGTTAATAAACATTAATTAAAACCTACTGACCTATATTTTCTCCAAAACGAAGTTTCATAACGTTCTAAAAGTTATATCTTTTATTCGCTGATGATGTCACGTTATCCTGCCCACTATTTTCAGCACTGCATGTTCAAAATACTTAAACCAATAACTTTGTGTTTAAAGCGCCATTTTGAAACCTAGGTATTGTAAACGAATTGGTACAGAGCAAAGGATACCCACGGAGTGTGTTTGGAAAACAATTAAATTTGCAGACAAGATTTCTGATATACGGTAGAGATATGTTAATGAAATGCTATTGATAAAAAGCGTATTTGGGGTAGTTAGTTAGTAACAAGCATAGAAAATATTTACTTACAGTGGCCCTTTAAGAATGCCTTCCTTTCGCAAGTATTGCTTCAAACTTGAGAAAGGAAGGCATTCTTCCGGAAGCTTGTATACTTAAAAATGTATAGTTAGTCCAATAAAATAGTATCATTGCTCAAGGCAATACTCTTGTTATTTTGAGATATAAATGTCTGGACTAACATGACTACTCCAATCAATGTGTGTGTGTGTGTATAGATATATATACAGTATATATACACACACATACAGGTACATATTACAAAATTCTGAATTATTCAGAAATCTAGACTTTTTCAGTAGTATTTAAAAAAAAAAAAAAAATATTAAAATTACCATTTTCCCCCACCAGTAAGTTGAAAAACAAACCAATGACGCAGGCAGAGAAGACTGTGCATTCTAAAATGCAAAGAATAGTCTATAATACCTTTCTGATGGCGCTATGTATACAAAAGTATTACAAATGATATAAAACTACATTTAGATTGCATGTATAAGTTGTATTATGGCATGTAAACATTGCCTAAATGATATAAGATACTGTTTTTACACTTGGTCCCATTTCAAATGCAAATATTCCAAAATCCAAACTATTTTGAAAGCCAAACCTTTTCTGGTCCCAATCATTTTCGATAAAGGGTTTTGTATCTGTATATGTATGTGTGTGTATATATATATATATATATATATATATACACTGTATATGTATATATATGAGTGTGGGTGTCTGTTCTCCTCTTTTAATACCCTCCCCTGCCCACCCCCACCTCTTATTTCCACTTCTCTCTCAGCTCAAGATTTTGCCAACCACTTCACCAACAAAATAGATTCCATCAGAAACAAAATCATCTCTCAGCACACTACCAGTCTCCAAACCCTTCAACCAATAACCAATGCCCAAATCCTGCAAAGCCACACACTCAGCATTTTGCTCCCGCTACTGAGAAAGAAGTTTCTACCGTTATATCCTCCTCCCACCTCACTACCTGTCCCCTTGATTTCATCCCATCACAATTACTGCTCTCCCTCTCTCCTACTCTTACTCCTATCGTCACACATATTTTTAATCTCTCCCTCAGCACTGGTATATTTCCCTCGTCCCTTAAACATGCACTAATTACACCTATCCTCAAAAAAATCTTCTCTTGATCCATCATCCCCATCCAACTACCGCCCTATTTCCCTACTTCCTCTCTCCTCAAAACGTCGGGAAAGGCTCCTATATACACATTTATCACATTTCCTCACATTAAACTCCCTGCTCGATCCATTGCAATCTGGATTTCACCCACCCCACTCCACAGAAACTGCAACCATTAAGGTTACTAATGACCTAATAACAGCAAAATCAAAAGGCCACTTTTTTTGGTTAATCTGTCTGCAGCCTTTGACACTGTTGATCACACTCTCTTGCTTCAAACCCTCTAATCCTTCAGCATCTGTGACACAGCTCTCTCGTGGTTTTCCTCTTACCTTTCTAACCAGACCTTTAGTGTTACCTTCTCTGGCACATCCTCTGACACTTTACCACTCTGTTTTTGATCCCCTTCTCTTCTCAATGTATAAGTTTCAATACCATTTGTATGCTGATGATACCCAAATTTACATCTCGGCACCAGACCTATCCCCTTCCTTATAACTCATATCACTAAGAGTCTTTCTAATATTTCATCCTGGATGACCTCTCACTACCTTAAGCTAAATCTCTCCAAAACTGAGCTCCTTATTTTCACCCCTTCTTCCAAAATCCCTACCTTCCAACTTTCTCTAACTGTTGATAATAACATCATTACCCCAACCCCACATGCCCGATGTCTTGGGGTAACACTTGACTCAGATCTCTCTTTCACTCCCCACATCCAGTCTTTGGCCAATTCCTGCTGCCTCCACCTTAAAAACATCTCCAAAATATGTCACTTCTTCACACAAGACGCAACTAAGACTGCCGTCTATCTCCCTTAAAATCCATAATAAATGCCTCTGCCAGGCTAATTCTTCTTACATGTTGCTCCTCATCTGCTGCACTTCTCTGCCAGTCCCTTCACTGGCTTCCTCTAACCTCCAGAATAAAACTTAAAATCCTGATTCTAACTTTTAAAGCTCTCAATAACACTTCTCCACCCTATATCTCCAACCTAGTCTCCAGATAATCTCCCTCCTGTCCCCTTCGCTCTTCTCATGATTTCCTTCTCTCCTCCTCTCGTGTTACCTCCTCACATTCTCGTCTACAAGACTTCTCCAGACTGCCCCTATTTTGTGTAACTCTCTGCCTCGCACTACACAACTCTCCCCTAGTTTTCAAATTTTAAAGCACTCCTTAAAGACTCTACTGTTCAGGGATATGATTGCTTCATTGTGTTAAATGGGTAGGATTTCTAATTGTTTAATGTAAGTTTAATGGCAGCTTCTTTATTGTAAATCAGGCAGGATCTGTATAGCTTGAACTTGATGGACTTCTGTCTTCTTTCAACCTCATCTACTATGTTACTTTAAGACAAGACAATCTCTAACTTGGTGGCAGACTCTCCAATCTTTGATTCATGGAGCCTCTTTTCTCTTTCCAACTTGAGTATTAATTACGACAGACATCATCCTGTTGGGTTGGGGCGCAGTCTGGGGTTCTCAGAGGGCACATGTAGTTTGATCTGCTTGGAAGGCAAGGTTACCAATCAACATCTTGGAACTCAATCTACAGGGGTCTTCAAAGTTGGCCCATGTTAAGAAAGGAGTCTTTTCTAAAGTTTCAGTCAGAAAATGTTACAGTAGTGACCTACATCAATCCCCAAGGTGGTACTGGAAGCACCTAAGAAATGAGAGAGGTAGCTCGCATTCTGACTTGGGCAGAACTCTATTATGGTAGGATTTCAGCAATCCACATTCTGGTTGTGGATAACTGAGAAGCTGACTTCCTCAGTCATCAATAGCTAAATCCCGGGAATGGTCTTTGAAAGGAGGTATGCAAACGGATTGTGAATCGTTTAGGCAGACATAGATCTCGTGGCCTCTCACTTGAACCACAAGCTGCTCCAGTATTGTGCGAGGTCTTAACAAGCAACTCTAATACATTAACTATTAATTACCTGGTCCTTTAATCTGACTTACATCTTTCCTCCCTTTGTGTTACCATTTAGTATAATAGCCAGGATGAAACAGGAAAGGGCATCTGTGATTCTGATTGTTCAGCATGGACTTGTTATGCATATCTGATACAAATGTCCTCCAGTACCTTCTCTCTCAAGGTCCCTTCTTCCATCAAGATCTGAAATCTCTCAACTTGACAGCATGACGATTGATTGCCTATTCTTGTGTAACAGAGGTTTTTCTGATCAAGTGATAGACACTTTGGGGTCAATTTATCAAGCTCCGAACGGGCTCACACGAAACAGAAGTTATGAAGCAGCAGTCTAAAGAATCATGCTCCATAACCTGTCCGCCTAATCTGAGGCGGCGGACAGAAATCAACCTGATCGAATATCAACCCGATCGACACCCCCTGCTAGCGGCCGATTGGCTGCGAAGCTGCAGGAGGCAGCATTGCACCAGCAGTTCACAAGATCTGCTGGTGCAATGATAAATGCCGACAGCGTATGTTGTCGGCATTTATCGATGTGTGGCGAACATGATACGCTACATCGTATCATGACCGTCCGCACTATCACATATAGACCCCTTCGATTCATGCTAGATAGCCTGTTTCAAGACTTATTTATTGAAAAGTCTTGAAATTTTTCATTTTTTGGTTTGTCTAAGAATTATTGTTGGAACTCTTTTAGAATGTTAGCAGGATGATCTGAATAACAGATTATCAGCCAGTTCCCTTATCATTCTTGTATCACAAGGAGATTTCAGAACTTCCTGACATTCAGTCTTTTGTTTAAGCTTTGGTCAGGATAACTTCAGTTTCCAGTCCTGCTTCCCTGCCATGCAATTTAAAGGAACATGAAACTCAAAAATGTTTTTATTATTCAGATAGAGAATATAATTTTCAACAACTTACCAATGTACTTATATTATCTTTTCTCTTGTTAAGTGTAGTCAGTCCACGGGTCATCCATTACTTATGGAATATATCTCTTCCTAACAGGAAGCTGCAAGAGGATCACCCAAGCAGAGCTGCTATATAGCTCCTCCCCTCACATGTCATATTCAGTCATTCTCTTGCAGCCTAACTAAAGATAGGTCGCTGTGAGAGGTCTGTGGTGTTTTTTAACTTAGTTTATTTCTTCAATCAAAAGTTTGTTATTTTAAATGGCACCGGAGTGTGCTGTTTGTTCTCAGGCAGCATTAGAAGAAGAATCTGCCTGCGTTTTCTATGATCTTAGCAGACGTAACTAAGATCCACTGGCTGTTCTCATCTGAGGAGTGAGGTAACTTCAGAAAAGGGGAATAGCATGCAGGGCCCCCTGCAAACGAGGTATGTGCAGTAAATTATTTTTCTGAGGAATGGAATTGACTCAGAAAATACTGCTGATACCAATGTAACGTAAGTTCAGCCTTAAATGCAGTGATAGCGACTGGTATTAGGCTGATGAGTGTGTGTACACTGAATGTATTTTTCTAAGGAATGGAATTGACTCTGAAAATACTGTTAATACTGAAATAATGTATGAGCCTTAGACCTGTTACAGTGTGTTTTGACTGTGATAAAAACGTTAATTATTAAATTGTTATCCGTTTTTGGGTATTAAGGGGTTAATCATCCATTTGCTGGTGGGTGCAATCCTTTGCTAACTTAATACATTTACTGTGAAAAATTGGTTGCTATAACTATTTTGGTTCATTGTTATTTCAACTGTGACAGCTTTTTGTGCTTCTTAAAGGCACAGTAGCGTTTTTTATATTGCTTGTAAATTTATTTAGAAAAGTATTTCCAAGCTTGCTAGTCTCATTGCTAGTCTGTTTAACCCCTTAACGACCGAGGACGTGCAGGGTACGTCCTCAAAAAAAAGGCAGTTAATGCCTGAGGACGTACCCTGCACGTCCTCGGTGTGGAAAGCAGCTGGAAGCGATCCTGCTCGCTTCCAGCTGCTTTCCGGTTATTGCAGTGATGCCTCGATATCGAGGCATCCTGCAATAACCATTTGTAGCCATCCGATGCAGAGAGAGCCACTCTGTGGCCCTCTCTGCACCGGACATTAACGGCTACGTTTGAGGGTGGATAGGAGCCGGTGTGGGAGGCGGGTGGCGGCCATCGATGGCCCCGGATGATGCTGAGGGGGGCGGGAATGCCCGGGGGGCGCGCACGGGCGCGCGCGCGTGCACGGGGGGTGGGGGCGGGCGCGTGCACGGGAGGGAGCGGGTGGGAACCGCTGCACTACAGAAAAAGTACCATTAAAATTTACTAAAAAGGGGAAATAAAGTTGGCAGTAAAAAGATCAGGCAGGTGGTGGGGGTTGGTCTGTGGGGGGGGGGAAGCTACACTACAGAAACTAAAAATAAAAAAAATAAAAAAACGTTTTATTTTGCAAAATGGGTACTGGCAGACAGCTGCCAGTACCCAAGATGGCCCCCAATAAGGCAGATGGGGAGGATTAGAGAGCTGTTTGGGGGGATCAGGGAGGTTGGGGGCTAAGGGGGGATGCTACACCCCCAGCATATGTAAATATGCTTTAAAAAAATAAAAATAAAAATAAAAAAACCTTTTATTTTAGTACTGGCAGACTTTCTGCCAGTACTTAAGATGGCGGAGACAATTGTGGGGTGGGGGAGGGAAGGGAGCTGTTTGGGAGGGATCAGGGGGTCTGATGTGTCAGGTGGGAGGCTGATCTCTACACTAAAGCTAAAATTAACCCTGCAAGCTCCCTACAAACTACCTAATTAACCCCTTCACTGCTAGCCATAATACACGTGTGATGCGCAGCAGCATTTAGCGGCCTTCTAATTACCAGAAAGCAACGCCAAAGTCATATATGTCTGCTATTTCTGAACAAAGGGGATCCCAGAGAAGAATTTACAACCATTTGTGCCATAATTGCACAAGCTATTTGTAAATAATTTCAGTGAGAAACCTAAAATTGTGAAAAATTCAACGTTTTTTTTAATTTGATCGCATTTAGCGGTAAAATGGTGGCATGCAATATACCAAAATGGGCCTTGATCAATACTTTGGGTTGTCTGCTACACTACACTAAAGCTAAAATTAACCCTATAAGCTCCCTACAAGCTCCCTAATTAACCCCTGCACTACTGGGCATAATACACGTGTGGTGCGCAGCGGCATTTAGCGGCCTTCTAATTACCAAAAAGCAATGCCAAAGCCATATATGTCTGCTATTTCTGAACAAAGGGGATCCCAGAGAAAAATTTACAACCATTTATGCCATAATTGCACAAGCTGTTTGTAAATAATTTCAGTGAGAAACCGAAAGTTTGTGAAAAAGTGAACGACTTTTTGTATTTGATCGCATTTGGCGGTGAAATGGTGGCATGAAATATACCAAAATTGGCCTAGATCAATACTTTGGGATGTCTTCTAAAAAAATATATATACATGTCAAGGGATATTCAGGGATTCCTGAAAGATATCAGTGTCCCAATGTAACTAGCGCTAGTCTTGAATAAAATGGTTTGGAAATAGCAAAGTGCTACTTGTATTTATGGCCCTATAACTTGCAAAAAAAAGCAAAGAACATGTAAACATTGGGTATTTCTAAACTCAGGACAAAATTTAGAAAATATTTAGCATGGGTGTTTTTTTGTGGTTGTAGATGTGTAACAGATTTTGGGGGTCAAAGTTAGAAAAAGTGTTTTTTTTCTATTTTTTTCTCATATTTTATAAAAAAAATTATAATAAATTATAAGATATGATGAAAATAATGGTATCTTTGGAAAGTCCATTTAATGGCGAGAAAAACGGTATATAATATGTGTGGGTACAATAAATGAGCAAGAGGAAAATTACAGCTAAACACAAACACCACAAAAATGTAAAAATAGCCTTGGTCCCAAACGGACAGAAAATGGAAAAGTGCTGCGGTCATTAAGGGGTTAAACATGTCTGACACAGATGAATCTCTTTGTTCACTATGTTTAAAGGCCTATGTGGAGCCCAATAGAAATTTGTGTACTAATTGCATTGATGTTACTTTAAATAAAAGTCAATCTTTACATGTAAAGAAATTATCACCAGACAACGAGGGGGAAGTTATGCCGACTAACTCTCCTCACGTGTCAGTACCTTCGCCTCCCGCTCAGGAGGTGCGTGATTTTGTGGCGCCAAGTACATCAGGGAGGCCCTTACAAATCACTTTGCAAGACATGGCTACTGTTATGACAGAAGTATTATCTAAATTGCCAGAATTAAGAGGCAAGCGCGATAGCTCTGGGTTAAGGACAGAGCGCGCGGATGAGGTGAGAGCCATGTCAGATACTGCGTCACAGTTTGCAGAACTTGAAGACGGAGAGCTTCATTCTGTGGGTGACGGATCTGATCCAGGGAGACTGGATTCAGAGATTTCTAATTTTAAATTTAAGCTTGAGAACCTCCGCATATTGCTAGGGGAGGTATTAGCGGCTCTGAATGATTGTAACACGGTTGCAATTCCAGAAAAATTATGTAGGTTGGATAGATACTATGCGGTACCGGTGTGTACTGACGTGTTTCCTATACCTAAAAGGCTTACAGAGATTATTAGCAAGGAGTGGGATAGACCTGGTGTGCCTTTTTCCCCTCCTCCCATATTTAGGAAAATGTTTCCTATAGACGCCACCACACGAGACTTATGGCAGACGGTCCCTAAGGTGGAGGGAGCAGTTTCTACTTTAGCTAAGCGTACCACGATCCCGGTGGAGGATAGTTGTGCCTTTTCAGATCCAATGGATAAGAAATTAGAGGGTTACCTTAAGAAAATGTTTGTTCAACAAGGTTTTATCTTACAGCCCCTTGCATGCATTGCGCCTGTCACTGCTGCGGCGGCATTCTGGTTTGAGTCTCTGGAAGAGGCCATTCGCACAGCTCCATTGGATGAAATTATGAACAAGCTTAAAGCACTTAAGCTAGCTAACGCATTTGTTTCTGATGCCGTCGTACATTTAACCAAACTTACGGCTAAGAACTCCGGATCCTGGTCAGCTAAATCTAAATTGCTTAATATTCCTTTCAAAGGGCAGACCTTATTCGGGCCCGGCTTGAAAGAAATTATAGCTGACATTACGGGAGGTAAGGGCCATGCTCTACCTCAGGACAGGGCCAAATCAAAGGCCAAACAGTCTAATTTTCGTGCCTTTCGTAACTTCAAGGCAGGAGCAGCATCAACTTCCTCCGCTCCAAAACAGGAAGGAGCTGTTGCTCGTTACAGTCAGGGCTGGAAAGTTAACCAGTCCTGGAACAAGGGCAAGCAGGCCAAGAAACCTGCTGCTGCCCCTAAGACAGCATGAAGAGAGGGCCCCCTATCCGGAAACGGATCTAGTGGGGGGCAGACTTTCTCTCTTCGCCCAGGCTTGGGCAAGAGATGTCCAGGATCCCTGGGCGTTGGAGATCATATCTCAGGGATATCTCCTGGACTTCAAAACTTCTCCTCCACGAGGGAGATTTCATCTTTCAAGGTTATCAGCAAACCAAATAAAGAAAGAGGCGTTTCTACGCTGTGTACAAGACCTCTTACTAATGGGGGTGATCCACCCAGTTCCGCGGACGGAACACGGGCAAGGATTCTATTCAAATCTATTTGTGGTTCCCAAGAAAGAGGGAACCTTCAGACCAATCTTGGACTTAAAAATCCTAAACAAATTCCTAAGAGTTCCATCATTCAAAATGGAAACTATTCGAACCATCCTTCCCATGATCCAAGAGGGTCAGTACATGACCACAGTGGACTTAAAGGATGCCTACCTTCACATTCCGATTCACAAGGATCATTATCGGTACCTAAGATTTGCTTTCCTAGACAGGCATTACCAGTTTGTAGCTCTTCCCTTCGGATTAGCTACGGCTCCAAGAGTCTTTACAAAAGTTCTGGGCTCACTTCTGGCGGTACTAAGACCGCGAGGCATAGTGGTGACTCCGTACCTAGACGACATTCTGATACAAGCGTCAAGTTTTCAAACTGCCAAGTCTCATACAGAGATAGTTCTGGCATTTCTGAGGTTGCATGGGTGGAAGGTGAACGTGGAAAAGAGTTCTCTATTACCACTTACAAGGGTTCCCTTTCTAGGGACTCTTATAGATTCTGTAGAGATGAAAATTTACCTGACAGAGGCCAGGTTATCAAAACTTCTAAATGCTTGCCGTGTCCTTCATTCCATTCCACACCCGTCAGTAGCTCAGTGCATGGAAGTAATCGGCTTAATGGTAGCGGCAATGGACATAGTACCATTTGCGCGCCTGCATCTCAGACCGCTGCAATTGTGCATGCTAAGTCAGTGGAACGGGGATTACTCAGATTTGTCCCCCCTACTAAATCTGGATCAAGAGACCAGAGATTCTCTTCTATGGTGGCTTTCTTGGCCACATCTGTCCAAGGGGATGACCTTTCGCAGGCCAGATTGGACGATTGTAACAACAGACGCCAGCCTTCTAGGCTGGGGCGCAGTCTGGAACTCCCTGAAGGCTCAGGGATTATGGACTCAGGAGGAGAAACTCCTCCCAATAAATATTCTGGAATTAAGAGCAATATTCAATGCTCTCCTAGCTTGGCCTCAGTTAGCAACTCTGAGGTTCATCAGATTTCAGTCGGACAACATCACGACTGTGGCTTACATCAACCATCAAGGGGGAACCAGAAGTTCCCTAGCGATGTTGGAAGTCTCAAAGATAATTCGCTGGGCAGAGTCTCACTCTTGCCACCTGTCAGCGATTTACATCCCAGGCGTGGAGAACTGGGAGGCGGATTTTCTAAGTCGCCAGACTTTTCATCCGGGGGAGTGGGAGCTTCATCCGGAGGTCTTTGCTCAACTGATTCATCGTTGGGGCAAACCAGATCTGGATCTCATGGCGTCTCGCCAGAACGCCAAGCTTCCTTGTTACGGATCCAGGTCCAGGGACCCGGGAGCGGTGCTGATAGATGCTCTGACAGCCCCTTGGGTCTTCAACATGGCTTATGTGTTTCCACCATTTCCGATGCTTCCTCGTTTGATTGCCAAGATCAAACAGGAGAGAGCTTCAGTGATTCTGATAGCGCCTGCGTGGCCACGCAGGACCTGGTATGCAGACCTAGTGGACATGTCGTCCTGTCCACCGTGGTCTCTGCCTCTGAGGCTGACTGCATGGAGATTGAACGCTTGATTCTATCAAAGCGTGGCTTCTCGGAGTCGGTTATTGATACCTTAATACAGGCTAGGAAGCCTGTTACCAGAAAAATTTACCATAAGATATGGCGTAAATATTTATATTGGTGCGAATCCAAGTGTTACTCATGGAGTAAGGTTAGGATTCCTAGGATATTGTCCTTTCTACAAGAGGGTTTAGAAAAGGGCTTATCTGCTAGTTTGTTAAAGGGACAGATTTCTGCTCTGTCTATTCTTCTACACAAACGTCTGGCTGAAGTTCCAGACGTTCAGGCTTTTTGTCAGGCTTTAGCTAGGATTAAGCCTGTGTTTAAGACTGTTGCTCCGCCGTGGAGCTTAAACTTAGTTCTTAACGTTCTTCAAGGCGTTCCATTTGAACCCATTCATTCCATTGATATCAAGCTGTTATCCTGGAAGGTTCTGTTTTTGATGGCTATTTCCTCGGCTCGAAGAGTCTCTGAGTTATCTGCCTTACATTGTGATTCTCCTTATCTGATTTTTCATTCAGACAAGGTAGTTCTGCGTACTAAACCTGGGTTCTTACCTAAGGTAGTTACTAACAGGAATATCAATCAAGAGATTGTTGTTCCATCACTGTGTCCTAACCCTTCTTCAAAGAAGGAACGACTTTTGCATAATCTGGACGTAGTCCATGCCCTGAAGTTCTATTTGCAGGCAACTAAAGATTTTCGTCAAACTTCTTCCCTGTTTGTCGTTTACTCTGGACAGAGAAGAGGTCAAAAGGCTTCGGCTACCTCTCTCTCTTTTTGGCTTCGTAGCATAATACGTTTAGCCTATGAGACTGCTGGACAGCAGCCTTCTGAAAGGATTACAGCTCATTCTACTAGAGCTGTGGCTTCCACCTGGGCCTTTAAAAATGAGTCCTCTGTTGAACAGATTTGCAAGGCTGCAACTTGGTCTTCACTTCACACTTTTTCAAAATTTTACAAATTTGACACTTTTGCTTCTTCGGAGGCTATTTTTGGGAGAAAGGTACTTCAGGCAGTGGTTCCTTCTGTTTAATGTTCCTGCCTTGTCCCTCCCTTCATCCGTGTACTTTAGCTTTGGTATTGGTATTCCATAAGTAATGGATGACCCGTGGACTGACTACACTTAACAAGAGAAAACATAATTTATGCTTACCTGATAAATTTATTTCTCTTGTAGTGTAGTCAGTCCACGGCCCGCCCTGTCTTTAAGGCAGATCTAAATTTTAATTAAACTCCAGTCACCACTGCACCCTATGGTTTCTCCTTTCTCGTCTGTTTTTGGTCGAATGACTGAATATGACATGTGAGGGGAGGAGCTATATAGCAGCTCTGCTTGGGTGATCCTCTTGCAGCTTCCTGTTAGGAAGAGATATATTCCATAAGTAATGGATGACCCGTGGACTGACTACACTACAAGAGAAATAAATTTATCAGGTAAGCATAAATTATGTTTTTTTTTCATTCTTTTTATATCATTTGTTGAAGCAGCAGCAATGCACTACTGGGAGCTAGCTGAACACATCGGGTGAGACAGTAACACGAGGCATAGATTTGCAAACACCTATCAGCAGCTCCCGAGTCTGTCTAGGTATCCTTTTCAACAAAGGGTGCCAAGAGAACAAAACTAAGTAAATTGGAAAGTTGTTTAAATTTACATGCTCTTTCTGAATAATTAAACTAAAAATGTGGGTTTCATGTCTCTTAAACTTGGTTTTGAGGGTTCCTTATGCCATTTGAACCTATGCATGACCTAGACATTCAACTGTTGTCTTGGAGGGCTCTTTTTCTCTTGACCATTTCTTCTGGCATAACAATGTCAGAACTTTTTATGCAGTTTAAAGAACCAACTACTCCTTCCTTCTTCTGGTAGTATCTTCAGATTACAATCCGGAAATTGTAGTTCTATTTTCTTCTTAAACAGGAAGAGTCCACAGCTACATTTATTACTTTTGGGAATTCAAAACCTGGCCATCCCTCAGTCATTCTTTGCCTTTCGTCACAGGAGGTTGGCAGAGAAGTGTCAGAAGTTCGAGATAGTCTCTTATGAAGGGCTGTACTCTTCGAAATGGGACTGGAGTTTTAAGTAATCCTGTCAGCCTCTTAGTGAGAGCATGGATGAAGGTTAGAGTCTGGAGATGCAAGGAGAGTCTTTCTGCGAAACCATTCCGACTCAAATTAACAGCTCCTTGGCAATCAGCGTCAACGTGTTTCGCTACCTGCCTTTATTCACTCAAGTCCATGTTAGAAGCGAGGCTACTATTTGTCACACTTAAAGGGCCGTGTTCCTGTTCCACGGCATTGATTCCGGTAAGATTGTTTAATTTAATTTCATTATGTGAATGTGATGTTAACGAAAGAAGGTAGGGTCCCCGTGGGACTCCTTTTATCTTAAAATAGGAATCATGGGTTAATATCTCTTGAGGGGGGTTATTTAATGGGGGGACTTTAATCATGTTTGTTATATGGTTCTATCTGCTAATGTGTAGTAATACTTAGGCTCATGGCTTTCGGGAACATAACGGCCTTATCATCAATTGGTGCAATCTCTTGAGATTGCACGCCCTTTTGTGACTAGCATGGTGCACCTCGTGACTGGGTGCAGTTACGTTGTTTTCCACTTTCGTATGCTGATTGTGTGGAGATGGGGTTCCCCAGCCATTGGGGGTGTAAAAAGGGTGCCAGTTAGTGTTTGTCATTTTTGTAATCCCAAGATTATGGAGGATTCTGATTTTTTAGACACGGATGTCTCCGATTCGGAGAATGCGTCTTGTGATGAATATGAAATGGCCTGGGTTATCCATGCCCATCAGTTATGTTCCGATTGCCGTTCTAGAGTACTCTCTTCTCCCAAATCAGTGAGAGTGCGTTGAGCCATCCGGCTTCAAGGATTCCATGTCCCGTGAGGAGCGTGCCCCAGAACCTTCCTTTGCTACGCAAGCAGGTGTCCCTATGGCCTTTACTCCTTCTCCGGAAGGTGTCTTGTTTCCTCCAGAGGTTATGGCACGGTTCCGCATGGCCATTTCTATGGCGCTGGCTCATTTATATCTCCCAAGTGAAATATTTTTAAGATACTGTCCGTGTTCTGTTAACCAGGGCCTGTCAGGCGTGGGATCGCCTGATTCAGTTCGGCCTCCTGGGGAACCGTTGGCCTCTGAGGCTTCAGGGGCCCCAACCTCTGGGTCGTTTATTGATGATTAGGGAAGATTTTGCCTACCGTTATAGGCTGGCACATATTCGTGTCCTTTTAAAGGGACAGTCTACACCAGAATTTTCATTGTTTTAAAAGATAGATAATCTCTTTATTGCTCATTCCCCAGTTTTGCATGACCAACGCTGTTATATTAACTTACTTTTAACCTCTGTGATTATCTTGTATATAAGCCTCTGCGAACTGCCCCTTTATTTCAGTTCTTATGACAGACTTGCAGTTTAGCCAATCAGTGCCTGCTCCCAGATAACTTCACATGCATGAGCACAGTGTTATCTATATGAAACACGTGAATTAACACCCTCTAGTGGTGAAAAACTGTTAAAATGAATTCTGAAAAGAGGTGGCCTTCAAGGTCTAAGAAATTAGCATATGAACCTCCTAGGTTAAGCTTTCAACTAAGAATACAAAGTGTAAGGATTCCGCTTCATGTTTCACCTATGCCTTTCCCATTCACCTTATGTATGGATTCCACTCCATGTTTTACCTATGCCTTTCCCATTCACCTGACTTCAGCCTTACCTGTACTTAAGGCATCAGCTGACTGCAGACAGGTGCTTAATTATTAAGTTTCTAGACTAGCTCTGAAGTCTGTCTGTTTTCCACTTGCTGTGTGTTTTCTCTGAAAACAAACCAGTCTGCTTTTCTTCCAATTTCTGAACCAGCTACTACCTTGGGATTACTTATTTTTACTGCTGGTTCATATGCTCATTTTGCCTACATAAACTTTTACAGAGGCGAGTTTTTCTTTTAAGCGTGCACGCTACAACAGAGACTTATTTCATACTGCAGTGTGTTTGCTGCCTTCTCCCTCTGAGTTGCTATCTCATTTGAGCCACTGAAGCGTTTCTCACACAGCGGACTTCAATCTCTCTTCCACTGCAACACAGTGCAACTCATCTACAAACAACCTCCCACGGACTAAGTACAAGGACATCTCAGAATTAATTCTGCTTCTATTTCACACCATCCGGTGACTGGGGGTAAGCACTGTAGTTACTTTAAGCTGTGCTGTACAAATAAACCTTGAACTTTGCTTTTCCCTGCTGCTCTACTGTCCGCAAGACTATCAGCACATGTGTATACCATTCTGTGACAAACTAACTAACAGTGTCTAAAACTGAGAGTTACACTTCACACTGAACTGTTATATCTTACTCCAGCACTAATAGCAACACTACCTGCTTTCTGGAACTCTGCTTTTCTTTATCAAGATTTATCATACTGGGAGCTAGCTGAACACTAAAGTTTGCTACTAAGAAATTGTTTTATTTTTTACATTTCTTCTGATCCAGCCTTTGTTTATGTTTATACTATTGCTGTGACATTCAACAGCATATGTGATTTACATCATTTGTTGCCAGACAAGTTTCTGATCTGCAATTCAATTACTTGAGAATAACAACTTCACTTAAAGCAGCTTGGTCTATGCTGTTCAATAGTCCATTTGCCAAAAGTGATACAAATCATTTATTTTGCATACTCTGCAGTTGTGATCCATCCTCACTCTCTACTAAATCATTACAGAATAATTAAGCCCAAAAAATATGGATCCAGCAGATTTGCCCCAATTCGTTTACAACCTGTCTAAAAGAGTAGATGAACTCAGTCAAGGCCTTAGAGATCTAAAGATTGAAAATGAGACTTTAACTAAGGTTATAAGAGAGACAACTCCTCCCAAAGCAAAAGCTGCTGAATCTATTGTGGAACCACAGATTGCAGCACCTGATTTGTTCAATGGTGATAGGAGTCTCTATCGCCAATATAGGAATGCCTGCCTCCTCACTTTCAACCTTAAGCCACTCACATATCCTAATGATAAGATTAAAGTGCTCACAATGATTACCTATCTACGGGGTGAACCCCGAATCTGGGCAGACACGCTCTTTGAAACCAACGATCCTATTCTATCATCCCTACAGTCTTTTCTAGCAGTCATGGATGAACTTTATTCAGACTCAAATTTACAATTGACTGCAGAAAGCAAGATGCGGAAACTAAAGCAAGGCAACCGTCCTGTTGAAGTTTATATAACGGAGTTTAAACAACATGCCATTGATTCCCAATGGAACGTGATTGCCTTAAGAAACCAATTTCGCCTAGGACTCTCGGAAGCAGTTAAAGATGAGCTAGCCCGAACTGATCTCCCTGACTCCTTAGACGGCCTCATGAAGCTCTCAATGCAAATAGATAGAAGGCTTCGCGAAAGGAAGTCAGAGCGTCAAATTCGGGATTCTTCTTACAAGAGATCATTCCATCCTCCTCCAACTGCTTCTTCATCAAGTGTGCCTGAACCTATGGATATAGGCTTTAGGAGGGGTCCATTGACCTCTGAAGAAAGGTTTAGAAGAAAATCAAAAGGACTGTGTATGTATTGTGGAAGCCCAAACCATCCTATCCGCGAATGCCCCTCCCTACGTAAAAATAAAAATAATAAGTCTCTCTTACATTTGACTTCAATGATTGAACATGATAAACCAATTCACTGTACTTTAACCCTCTCTTTACAGTGGGACAGCAATCGCATGACGAAAGAAGCTATAATTGACACAGGAGCCCAAGGGAATTACATAGATAAAGCTATTGTTGAAAAATATAAAATACCTCTCATCACTAAATTGTCTCCTGTCTCTATACGGGTTGTAGATGGGTCTGAACTTTCTTCTGGTCCTATTACTCAGCATACAATTCCCATTTTGGTATCCACCCTAGGTTCACATCAGGAATACATCACCTTTGATGTTATTACCTCTCCTCTATTCCCCATTGTACTAGGGTTACAATGGCTCCGTTTACACGAACCTGTGATCAATTGGTGTTCTTTGGAAGTAAAATTTGATTCACCATATTGCCAGCAAACCTGTCTAAATCATTCTGTTCTCTTCCATTTGACAGAAACTCCACACATACCTAAAGTATATGAGAAGTTTGCAGACGTATTCAGTAAGAAGGAAGCTGATACTCTACCTCCTCATCGGTCGTATGACTGTCCGATCGACCTCAAACCTGGTACCACTCATCCCCGAACTCATTGAACGCCTCCAACATGCCAAAATCTTCACCAAATTAGATCTAAGAGGGGCTTATAACCTTGTCCACATAAGAGAAGGGGATGAGTGGTTGACCGCCTTTAGGACAAGATACGGCCTGTTTGAGTACCTGGTAATGCCGTTCGGGTTAACTAACGCCCCGGCCACATTCCAGTATTTTATTAACGATATATTTCACGATCTTCTTGATACTTGTGTGGTCGTATACCTGGACGACATTCTAGTGTACTCAAACACGCTTGAAGAACATGTTAAACATGTTAGTTGGATACTTTCCAGGCTCCAAGTTCATAGGCTATATGCAAAACTAGAAAAGTGTGTATTCCACACCAAGGAAATAGATTTTTTGGGGTACTCCATTGGCCCAAAAGGTATCCAAATGCAGGCTAACAAAGTCGATTCAGTAAAAAACTGGCCACAACCAAAAAATAGGAAGGAACTACAACGTTTCCTCGGGTTTAGCAACTATTATAGAAAGTTTATTAAAAATTTCTCTCAAATTGCTAAACCTCTCACTGTACTCACCAGTTCCAGTACACCTTTCACCTGGAACTCCAAAGCAACTGAAGCTTTCAACTCATTAAAAAACTCCTTCTGCTCAGCTCCAATACTTCAATTTCCTGACCCTTCTCTCCAATTCATTTTGGAGGTGGATTCCTCCGATTATGCCCTTGGAGCTGTCCTCTCGCAAAGACGCAGTATATCCCAACCACTACATCCAGTAGCTTTCTATTCCAAAATTCTTTCTGCACCTGAGATGAACTATGCTGTTGGAGAAAAGGAACTCCTGGCAATAAAACGTGCCTTTGAACATTGGAGACATCTCCTGGAGGGCACCGTCTTACCAATAATCATCTACACGGATCACCGTAATCTCGAGTTCCTACAGAGGAATAAAACTCTCTCTAGTCGACAGGTAAGATGGAGCCTATACTTCAGCAGGTTTAACTATCAAATCATCTACAGGCCCGGCTCTAAAAATGGAAAGGCGGACGCACTTTCTAGGAAAGACCCTAGACCTCCAAACACTCAGGAATCTACTTCTATCATTCCCACAGATAGATTTTTGGGTCTACTGTCCACTTTCAAGACGCAACTTCAAACAGCTTTACGGTCAGATCCTCAGCTACCTCAACTCCGACTATCTTGTAGAAACAACCTCTACTATCATGGGACTCTCTTGTATGTCCCCGAGATTCTTAGACCTGCTCTAATTAAACAACATCATGATCCACCTCTCCTTGGACATCCAGGTATTATGAAAACAAAGGAACTTCTCAGCAGATCCTACTGGTGGCCAAATTTGGAAACATCTGTAAAAAACTATATCTCAAACTGCTCCATCTGCATTACTTCCAAAAAGGAATGGGCCAAGCCATATGGACATCTTCTTCCAATTCAAATACCTGATAGACCTTGGTTACATCTCGGCATGGACTTCATAGTTGAATTACCTGTGAGTTCAGGTTTCAACACCATTCTTGTTGTCACAGACATCCTGACCAAAATGGCTCATTTTATCCCTTTTAACAAACTTCCCACTTCCAGTGAGACAGCACAACTCTTCTTAAATTCGATTGTCAGATACCACGGAATTCCTTCAATCATAACAACTGATAGGGGTACTCAGTTTACCTCGAAGTTCTGGAAAAGTCTTTCTGCTCAACTGAAAATTGATCATCGCCTAAGTACTGCCTTCCATCCACAAACAAATGGCCAAACAGAGAAATTAAATCAATGGCTAGAGCAGTATCTACGCTGTTATTGCTCTTATCAGCAAAATGAATGGTCACAATACCTATATCTGGCCGAATTTGCCTACAATAACTCGGTTAATTCATCCACCAAAGTTTCACCCTTCTTTGCAAATTATGCTTTTCATCCACATTTTTCCCTGGAACAAACGGATAACCCAATTTCTCCTTCTGTAGATGATCTACTACAGAAGCTCGCTGAAAACTTCCACTTCCTAAAAACAAATATCCAACAGGCTCAGACCTCACAGAAGAAATACTACGACTTACGCAGACGACCATCACCATCTTATGCCATAGGCGATAAAGTTTGGCTTTCGACAAAAAATATCAAAATCCCTGTTCCCAGTAAAAAACTAGCAGGATTATATATCGGACCGTTCACTATCACTCACGTTGTTAACCCAAATGCAGTTACTCTGGACCTTCCCAGTTCTATACCCATCCATCCTACTTTTCATGTGTCCCTTCTTAAACCAGCTTCAGATGATCCTTCAGTGAAAACTATTTTACCACCTGTACCTGTACCCCTGGATCCGGACACTTATGAAATTCAAGACCTCCTGGATTCCAGACGGCATAAAGGTGTCTTACAATATCTGGTCAGATGGAAAGGCTACTCACCTGATGATGACACCTGGGAGCCTTATACCAATATAGATGCACCTAGACTCATCTCCCGTTTCCACAGACGATATCCTCTTAGAACTAAACATCAAGCCGAGGATCGGCTTGCTTGAAGGGGGGCGTATGTAAGGATTCCGCTTCATGTTTTACCTATGCCTTTCCCATTCACCTTATGTATGGATTCCACTCCATGTTTTACCTATGCCTTTCCCATTCACCTGACTTCAGCCTTACCTGTACTTAAGGCATCAGCTGACTGCAGACAGGTGCTTAATTATTAAGTTTCTAGACTAGCTCTGAAGTCTGTCTGTTTTCCACTTGCTGTGTGTTTTCTCTGAAAACAAACCAGTCTGCTTTTCTTCCAATTTCTGAACCAGCTACTACCTTGGGATTACTTATTTTTACTGCTGGTTCATATGCTCATTTTGCCTACATAAACTTTTACAGAGGCGAGTTTTTCTTTTAAGCGTGCACGCTACAACAGAGACTTATTTCATACTGCAGTGTGTTTGCTGCCTTCTCCCTCTGAGTTGCTATCTCATTTGAGCCACTGAAGCGTTTCTCACACAGCGGACTTCAATCTCTCTTCCACTGCAACACAGTGCAACTCATCTACAAACAACCTCCCACGGACTAAGTACAAGGACATCTCAGAATTAATTCTGCTTCTATTTCACACCATCCGGTGACTGGGGGTAAGCACTGTAGTTACTTTAAGCTGTGCTGTACAAATAAACCTTGAACTTTGCTTTTCCCTGCTGCTCTACTGTCCGCAAGACTATCAGCACATGTGTATACCATTCTGTGACAAACTAACTAACAGTGTCTAAAACTGAGAGTTACACTTCACACTGAACTGTTATATCTTACTCCAGCACTAATAGCAACACTACCTGCTTTCTGGAACTCTGCTTTTCTTTATCAAGATTTATCATACTGGGAGCTAGCTGAACACTAAAGTTTGCTACTAAGAAATTGTTTTATTTTTTACATTTCTTCTGATCCAGCCTTTGTTTATGTTTATACTATTGCTGTGACATTCAACAGCATATGTGATTTACATCATTTGTTGCCAGACAAGTTTCTGATCTGCAATTCAATTACTTGAGAATAACAACTTCACTTAAAGCAGCTTGGTCTATGCTGTTCAATAGTCCATTTGCCAAAAGTGATACAAATCATTTATTTTGCATACTCTGCAGTTGTGATCCATCCTCACTCTCTACTAAATCATTACACAAAGAGAACAAAGGAAAATTTGTGATAAAAGTAAATTGGAAAATTGTTTAAAATTACATGGTTTGGCGGTGCTAGAGGACTCCAGTCCTAGTGGACTGAGGGATCCAAGGCCTTAGATGCTGGATGGCAAGCTGGTTAGAGATCTGCGGATGAAGCTAATCTCCTTGACATCCCCATTTTTCTTTCTTTCTTTTATGTTTTGTTTCCAGTTCTGAGCTTGGGTGAATGGGTTCCGGTTTGGCTGGTTCTGTTGGCGTATTAATTCACCTGCGGGTGCTGACGTTACTTTTATTTTGTTCTGGATTGGATGTGTTTGATTTGTTTTATTAAGCTTATGTCTGATATAATTCCGTTTTGGGAACATTCTTTCTCTGGAACGGATACTTGCGATTTTGTGTTCACATGTGCACTTCCCCAGAAGTTGCGTACTTTTGAATAACAAAGTTATGTTTTTCTAGTTCTTATCAAACCTTCGGGTCGATTTTTATTGGACCTTCGACAGTTCTGGAGTGTCCTTATACCAGGGAGCTACTGGTCAGGCGCTCTCTGCTGTTACTTGGGTGCATGTCACCCTCGTGGTGCTGATTGAATCATACGGATTCTGAATGTCACTTTGGCTTATTGATATGGACTCCGGGCTCTGATCCTACTTCGAAGTATGGGGCCTAGTGTGTAGATACAACGCTTCTGGAGAGGTTTGTAAGTTCTGATCTCAGTTGGCTATTCGCTTGGGATACGGGTCTGACTTTTTCAGACGTCATCATGGTTCTTAAAGGTCCCTGGGGACCCGGAACCGTAGTTTCCATTTTTTTGGAGTTGGAAGATGTGAATGACCTCCGTGGTCTAGTTTTTCTGAGTGGGAGCGATTGGCGTCCTCACTTGCAGTTCTTCCGGATGTTGTCGCCTTAGCCTAATAGCATTACTTTTGCGGTGGTGGAATCTCTTTCCTTCCCGTCTTGGGTTGGGTCATCTTTTTTTTAGTGCGGGCATGTCCTTCTTCCTTTGCTCAGCATTGCGTTTGCTCTAGTACGTAGAGTACAGGGGTTATCCTACCTTCTGCAAGGAGCTGCGAGGCTCCCAGCTTTTGCCCTGTAAAGGGTTTTCGGGAGACCGATCCTACAAGAATCTCTGTAGACTTCGTCTTCCCCATATAGGATCTACCCTTGGTTATACCTTGGTCTTTTGACGCTAGGGTGTTGTCCTTTGACCTTGTTGCAGATCTAGCCTTCAGTCTTGAGAGTGGAGGTCCGAGGTCGGTTACAGTCTTTCGCATTTCTGGGGTCAGGAAGATGGCCACTTATCCTTACCAGTGTGTGGATCAGGTAGTTAAGCCTGTCTACAAGGGTTACCTTGCGATCCAGGGGTACTGGGTGCCCAATTCTTAAACTGGCCAGTAGTTCTTTAAGACTCTTGGGTTTGAGGCTGTTGCTAGGTTCTTTAAGTCTACGGACTTTAGTTGGTGTGCAGATTCGGATTCCTCAGGAGGTTAGATCTTTCGATCAGTTCTGTTTTTCGAGGACTCTGGCTTAGGACCATGCTGTTTGCTTGGGATTGGGCATGGACAGGGTCTGCTTAACCTTAGGGTTTGGATCCCGCATATCCCTTTGAAGGGGGCGAGGTTTCTGTCTCTCATGATGGGAGATTCATATCTGCTTGAGGCTTAAGTTTAAGGTGTCTCTGACGGGTCCCTACTGCTCTTCTGGGGCTTCTGATGCTTCCTTGTAGACTCCAGGTTTTGTTTCAACTGGGATGGCGATATTGGCCGAAGGGTCTTGCCTCTATTGATAGGGTGGATTCCGTTTCTCACCTAGGGTGGGGGATGGGTTCTTGTGTGTTCTGATGATTTGGAGATACCTCAGTATCTGTGACAACCTGTGGGTCCTTGTTTTTCTTGTCTTGTAGGGGTTATGTCCCTTACTTACGTACTCAGAATCTTGAAATAGAGTAGTGGTTGGCTCCACCGTTCCTGCAGCAGGAGGTTGTGGGTTTGAACCCAGGTAAGGCTCCTGTTATCTGTTGGGTACTGGTATTTGGATACTGGGGGTCTGAGTACTCTCTTCCCTTGGGAAGTGTTCCTCTTTATGGAAGACAGCAGTGTAGGGGTTCTCGGACCCGAGCATGAAGTTCCTATCCTGACTCATGCCGGTTTTAGTAGCGGTCAGAGTTCTTCTCAGGGGTTTTGCTTCTTCGTAGATCCATCCTTTTTTCTTCCAGAGGTCTGGGACTCTTGTCCTCAGTCTTTAACTAGCCTTTGGGCTGGGACCATTACCCTGGAAGGAAGGTCGGGATCGGTTTGCTCTATGCATAGTTGTCCATTTTCTTTTTGAGTCTGTCCTCCCCTTCGGTGGAAGGACTTTTGATGTCCATCTCTCTTGGTGGCGTCTGCTGCTGGGAGGGGACGCTCCTGTGAGCCCGGTATTTTTCCGGTCGGGAGCTGTTGTCGAGATGTTTGGGGTACTCTGTGGGTTGAGTCCCACGATGGCTTAGGGTCAGCTTTGCTGTCTGGAGGCTGGTCAATCTCGAGTTCTTGTTTCAGGTGGCTTGATGTTCTCTTGGAGAGTTCTTTGTTAGCTGCTGGGATAGTTATCCTGTCTCTGCTGTCTATGCTTGTCTAGCCTGTGGATTTTGACTTGGCTATGATGCAACAGGGAACTCACGGTTTTCTGGAGCACCTTATGTGCTATATCAGAGATATGAGGGTGGCCCTCGAGTCATCTTAGTGACGTTTTTATCCTGAGTATGGACTTCTTTTCTGGTCCTTGTGCTTCTAGGGAGATTGTCTCCCTGGGCAATGGTTTTGAGCCCATGTTGGATGGCCCTTTGGATCGCTTACGGGGTAATCTATTCTCCCTCTCGGGGGTAGATAGAGGTTCCTGACCTTTAGGTCGGGGGTACTTTTTGTGGGAGTCGAGAGCCGCTGGGCTGGCTCCTTGGAGGCTTTTTTGCTCAGCAGACTCTGGGTCTGAGTGGTCTCTAGCACGGCTTTGCAGGTTATGTAACTGATGTGTAGTTACCTGGGCTTCCGGTTTTTTTTATCTGTGTTTATAATTTTTTATAGGGTGTCGGGTAATTTCAGGCTTTGGTGCCTTTTGTACCCACCCTTTGTTTGCATTCAGTGTCCTCTAGCTTGGGTATTGTTTTCCCAAAAGTAATAAATGCAGCTGTGGACTCTTCCCGTTTAAGAAGAAAAACATAAATTAGGCTTACCTGATCATTTTCTTTTCTTCTGACGGGAAGAGTCCACAGCTCCCGCCCGCGTTTTGTCTATGAGGTGGCAGTCAATTTTTGTTCTTCTGGCACCTTTTTCACCCTGATATTTCTCCTACTGTTTGTTGTTCCCTTGGCTGAATGACTGGGGGATGAGGGAAGTGGGGAGGTATTTGAAGCCTTTGGCTGGGGTGTCTTTGCCTCCTCCTGGTGGCCAGGTTCTGAATTCCCATAAGTAATGAATGCAGCTGTGGACTCTTCCCGTCAGAAGAAAAGAAAATTATCGGGTAAGCATAATTTATGTTATTTCTGTCGAGCTCTAAAAAATGATAAAGAGAGATAACTTTGAAACTTACATGTACTCAGGCCATTGATTTTTTTTTTCTTTAAACCACTAAATAATTTAGAAATTCTTCTTCTTTGTTCATCTATTTCTCTGGTTCCTGATAAGGACAAAAAGCTACAACTATTACCTTGACAGCTTGGCTTAACCCCTTAAGGACCACAACACTTTTCAATTCTTTGACCGTTTGGGACCAGGGCTATTTTTACATTTCTGCGGTGTCTGTGTTTGCTGTAATTTCCCTCTTACTCATTTACTGTACCCACACATATTATATACCGTTTTTCTCGCCATTAAATGGACTTTCTAAAGATACCATTATTTTCATTAAATCTTATAATTTACTATAAAAAATTATAAAATATGATTAAAAAATGGAAAAAAACATACTTTTTCTAAATTTGACCCCAAAATCTGTTACACATCTACAACCACCAAAAAACACCCATGCCAAATAGTTTCAAAACTTTGTCCTGAGTTTATAAATACCCAATGTTTACATGTTCTTTGCTTTTTTTGCAAGTTATTGGGCAATAAATACAAGTAGCACTTTGCAATTTCCAAACCATTTTTTTATTTTTCAAAATTAGCGCTAGTTACATTAGAACACTAATATCTTAGTAATCCCTAAATAACCCTTTACATTTATATATTTTTTTTTAGTAGACAACCCAAAGTATTGATTTAGGCCCATTTTGGTATATTTCATGCCACCATTTCACTGCCAAATGCAATTAAATAAAAAAAAAATCGTAAACTTTTTTACTAACGTTTTCACTAACTTTTTCACAAACTTTAGGTTTCTCACTGAAATTATTTACAAAAAACTTGTGCAATTATGGTACAAATGGTTGTAAATGCTTCTCTTGGATCCCCTTTGTACGGAAATAGTAGACATTTATGGCTTTGGCATTACTTTTTGGTAATTGGAGGGCTGCTAAATGCCGCAGCACACCACACTTGTATTATGCCCAGCAGTGAAGGGGTTAATTAGGTAATTTGTAGGGAGCTTGTAGGATTCATTTTAGCTTTAGTGTAGTGTAGTAGACAACCCAAAGTATTGATCTAGGCCCATTTTGATATATTTCATGCCACCATTTCACCGCCAAATGCGATCAAATAAAAAAAATCGTTAACTTTTACACTAACTTTAGGTTTCTCACTGAAATTATTTACAAACAGCTTGAAGGCCGCTAAATGCCCCAGCGCACCACACTTGTATTATGCCCAGTAGTGAAGGGGTTAATTAGGTAGCTTGTAGGGAGCTTGAAGGGTTTATTTTAGCTTTAGTGTAGAGATCAGTCCCTGACCACTCTCAAACATCTTTCTTCTCTCCCCCACCTCACTGCCATCTTTAGTACTGGCAGAAAGTCTGCCAGTATAAAAATAATTTTTTTTTTTTCATTATATATTTTTTGCCGTGTAGGACCTTACCACCAACCTCCGTGAGCCCCCAAAACAGCTCTCTAACCGTCCCCCCACTAACTATTTGCCACCATTTTGGGTACTGGCAGCTGTCTGCCAGTGCCCACTTTGCAATTAAATGGGGCTTTTTTTTAAAGTTATTCCCACTTTTTCTGTAGTGTAGCTGCCCCCACTTAATACCCTACCCCTCCCAGATCTCTTTCCCAACATTATTTCCCCACACCCTCTCCCACCACCATCTCGCACCACACTTCATAGGTGCTCATATTGGCAGTTCGCGCGTGTGCGTCTTTACTGCTGGCCAGAATTTCGCCAGCGATGGGCCGCCCACCCGCCTCCCTGCAATGGCTCCCACCCACCAATGATCGGCACCATCACTGCCAGATACAGAGAGGGCCACAAAGTGGCTCTCTCTGCATCGGTGTGTGAAAAAAGATATTGCAGTGATGTCTCAATATCGAGGCATCATGGCATTACCTTGAAAGCGAATTGAAGCAATCAGGATCGCTTCCAACGCTTAAAACCCCTGACGACGTACAGGGTACGTCCTTGGTCTTTTTTGTAGGACGTACCCTGTATGTCGGCGGTCGTTAAGGGGTTAAAGGTTTAATTTGCAAAGCATAGTTGGTAACGGGGAAGTCTCATCAGAAACCTAATGCTTATTCTACTAAAGCAGTTGCCATCTCTTGGGCTTTTGGCAATGAATCTTCATTTGAACAGATTTGTAGGGCAGCTCCTTGTTCACCTTTGCATACTATTTTGGCACTTTTGCCTCTTCTGAGCGGCTTTTGGTAGGAAAGACCTGCAGTCTGCAGTGCCAGTTTAGTGCCTTTTCTTTCTTAAGACACGGTGAGTCCACGGAATCATTAATTACTGTTGGGAATATCACTCCTGGCCAGCAGGAGGAGGCAAAGAGCACCACAGCAAAGTTGTTAAAGTGAAGGTCAATTTTGATGAATTAGTGCCTGATTTTTAATAATCCTCTTAAAAACAAGGGCACTTTAATTCATCAAAATTGACATTTCACTTGTTTTCTTCAAAAACTTACCTTTTAATCCTGGCAGCCGCTCCAGCACTTCCCGTCGCAAGCTGTCTTCGCGGGTCCAAAATGACGAATCCGGCATCCTCCAATCACGGCCTTGCATCAGGCTAAGATTCCCCCGGGGGGGAAGCCGTGGTTGGAGGAATCCGGATTCGTCATTTCCGATGTCTGCAGAGGCGTCCAACGGCCGTAGGAATTGCTGGAGCGGCTGCCAGAATGAAAAGGTAAGTTTTTGAAGAAAAAGAGTGAAATGTCAATTTTGATGAATTAAAGTGCCCTTGTTTTTAAGAGGATTATTAAAAACCGGGAACTAATTCATCAAAATGTACCTTCCCTTCCCACAACCCCCAGTCATTCTCTTTGCCTCTTGTGCATGGAGAAGGTGAAGTAATTAGGTGTCTGATTAAGATTCTTCTATCAAGATTTTTTTATTTTAAAGCCAGAGCAGGCTTGCTCTGATTTCCATCACAAGCTGGGCTTAGCTGTACTCCACGTTATTCTCTTCAGTGTGCTTTGCTGCATTTTCCTAACATGCTGCTGCCCTGATATTGAAAGCCTGAGTAGGTTTACTCTCTCTTTCTTTTTTCCACAGGTCTCTGTGAGGAGTGGCATCCTCTCATACTTTGTGAGTCGTCTGACTGCCGGACGACTAGAATGCAGGCAAGTGCCTTTTGTCTTCTGGGGCTATAGTGCTGGCACTGAAGGGGTTAAGGACCCTCTGCTTTTTTGGGACAAATCCTTTAGGGATGGTTGAGGCAGTGGGCAGGCACTTTATTGCATGAGACTTAGGGGTTAACCTTCCTCACAGAGAGGAAGGGATTAACTTCTATGGGGCTCAGATAAAAAATGTTTTAGACATTTTTATTGTTTTCCTGCTTGCGAATGTGACAGCCCCGTTAAGGCCCTGAGTGTAGAGTGGGAGAGCAGCCATAGGTCTGACATCAAAAATAAATTGTCTATGCCAGGGGGCTGTTAGTGCGATGGCGCCATTTCTAAGGGGCTGTGTGGATGTGTTTGTGTCATCCTGAGCACTCATTGTGGTTAGCCTGTATATTCTGCAGCTCTGCTTTTACAAGCGTTTCAGAGGCTGCACGACGGTGTCAGTGTACTGCAGGGGTAAGACAATTGGCTTGACCTCAGTTGTCCTTAGCTGGGGTTCCTCTGGTATAGCTTAGTGGTTAGCACACCTAGCTGGGAAACCAAAGGTTGAGAGTTCGAAGCCACCCACAGGTGCTGGTCCTTGTGTTGTGGTTTATTCGGCTGCCCTTGGAATTTAGAGAGCTTGTGGTCAGCTAAAGCTCCTGATTCTATTCCAGTCGGTCAATATCACCTCAATGGTTTTCATCAACCACCAGGTAGGAACTCTGAGTTCCTTTGCCATGTAGGAAGTGTCTTGGATTGTTCAGTGGGCTCACAATTGTTGTCTATCTGCAATCCTCATTTCAGGAGTGGACTTCTGGGAAAAGGATTTCCTGAGCAGACAGCCTTTCCATCCCGGGGAGTGGGAACTCCATCCGGAAGTGTTCTCCAGGTTAACAACCAAATGTGTGGATTTTCCGAATCGGTTATTGAGACCATGATTCAGACTCGTAAGCCTGTCACTAGAAAGATTTACCATAAGAGATTGTGTAAATATCTTATTGGTGTGAGTCTAATGGATTCTCTTGGAGTAGAGTCAGGATCCCAGGAATCTTTTCTCCAGGGAGGCCTGGGGAAGGAGTTGTCTGTCAGTACCTTCAAGGGTCAGATTTCTGCTCTATCTATTTTGTTACACAAGCGTCTAGCGCACATGCTGGATGTACAATCCTTTTGTCAGACCCTGGTTAGAATCAGGCCTGTTTAAATCTGTTACTACATCCTGGAGTCTTAACCTTGTTCTTAAAGTTTTGCAACAGGCTTCGTTTGAGCCTATAGTTTATATTAAGTTATTATCTTTGAAGGTTTTGTTTCTTACTGCTATTTCTTCTACTCAGAGTGTTTCTGACCTCTCAGTTTGCAGTGTGACTCTCCTTATCTCATATTTAATGCATATAAGGCAGTTCTTCGTACCAAGTTTGGTTTTCTTCCTAAGGTTGTTTCGGACAGAAATATTAATCAGGAAATTGTTGTTCCTTCTCTCTGTCCTAATCCTTCTTCTCTTAAGGAGTGTTTGTTGCACAACTTAGATGTTGTGGGGACTCTTAATTCTATTTGGCAGGCGACTAAGGATTTTCGTCAGTCTTCTGCATTGTTTGCTTGCTTTTCTGGGAAACGTATGGGACAGAAAGCTACCGCCACTTCTCTTCTCTCTGGTTGAGAAGTATTATTCGTTTGGCGCTGGTCAGCAGCCTCCTGGAAAAGTTACAGCTCATTCCACTAGGGCTGTTTCTTATTCTTGGGCCTTTAAGAATGAGGCCTCTGTGGAACAGATTTGAAAGGCTGCAACTTGCTCTGCTTTGCACACATTTCTTTCATGTAATTAGCAAGAGTCCATGAGCTAGTGACGTATGGGATATACATTCCTACCAGGAGGGGCAAAGTTTCCCAAACCTTAAAATGCCTATAAATACACCCCTCACCACACCCACAATTCAGTTTTACAAACTTTGCCTCCTATGGAGGTGGTGAAGTAAGTTTGTGCTAGATTCTACGTTGATATGCGCTCCGCAGCAGGTTGGAGCCCGGTTTTCCTCTCAGCGTGCAGTGAATGTCAGAGGGATGTGAGGAGAGTATTGCCTGTTTGAATTCAATGATCTCCTTCTACAGGGTCTATTTCATAGGTTCTCTGTTATCGGTCGTAGAGATTCATCTCTTACCTCCCTTTTCAGATCGACGATATACTCTTATAAATATACCATTACCTCTGCTGATTTTCGTTTCAGTACTGGTTTGGCTTTCTACAAACATGTAGATGAGTGTCCTGGGGTAAGTAAGTCTTATTTTCTGTGACACTCTAAGCTATGGTTGGGCACTTTTTTAATAAAGTTCTAAATATATGTATTCAAACATTTATTTGCCTTGACTCAGGATGTTCAACATTCCTTATTTTCAGACAGTCAGTTTCATATTTGGGATAATGCATTTGAATCAAATATTTTTCTTACCTTAAAGATTTGACTTTTTTCCCTGTGGGCTGTTAGGCTCGCGGGGGCTGAAAATGCTTCATTTTATTGCGTCATTCTTGGCGCGGACTTTTTTGGCGCAAAAAATCTTTTCTGTTTCCGGCGTCATACGTGTCGCCGGAAGTTGCGTCATTTTTGACGTTCTTTTGCGCCAAAAAATGTCGGCGTTCCGAACGTGGCGTCATTTTTGGCGCCAAAAGCATTTAGGCGCCAAATAATGTGGGCGTCTTATTTGGCGCTAAAAAAATATGGGCGTCGCTTTTGTCTCCACATTATTTAAGTCTCATTATTTATTGCTTCTGGTTGCTAGAAGCTTGTTCACTGGCATTTTTTCCCATTCCTGAAACTGTCATTTAAGGAATTTGATCAATTTTGCTTTATATGTTGTTTTTTCTCTTACATATTGCAAGATGTCTCACGTTGCATCTGAGTCAGAAGATACTTCAGGAAAATCGCTGTCTGGTGCTGGAACTACCAAAGCTAAGTGTATCTGCTGTAAACTTTTGGTAGCTATTCCTCCAGCTGTTGTTTGTATTAATTGTCATGACAAACTTGTTAATGCAGATAATATTTCCTTTAGTAATGTACCATTACCTGTTGCAGTTCCATCAACATCTAATGTTCAGAATGTTCCTGATAACATAAGAGATTTTGTTACTGAATCCATCAAGAAGGCTATGTCTGTTATTCCTCCTTCTAGTAAACATAAAAAATCTTTTAAAACTTCTCTTTATACAGATGAATTTTTAAATGAACATCATCATTCTGATTCTAATGACTCTTCTGGTTCAGAGGATTCTGTCTCAGAGATTGATGCTGATAAATCTTCATATTTATTTAAAATGGAATTTATTCGTTCTTTACTTAAAGAAGTACTAATTGCTTTAGAAATTGAGGATTCTGGTCCTCTTGATACTAAATCTAAACGTTTAGATAAGGTCTTTAAATCTCCTGTGGTTATTCCAGAAGTTTTTCCTGTTCCTGGTGCTATTTCTGAAGTAATTTCCAGAGAATGGAATAATTTGGGTAATTCATTTACTTCTTCTAAACGTTTTAAGCAATTATATCCTGTGCCGTCTGACAGATTAGAATTTTGGGACAAAATCCCTAAAGTTGATGGGGCTATTTCTACCCTTGCTAAACGTACTACTATTCCTACGTCAGATGGTACTTCGTTTAAGGATCCTTTAGATAGGAAAATTGAATCCTTTCTAAGAAAAGCTTATCTGTGTTCAGGTAATCTTCTTAGACCTGCTATATCATTGGCTGATGTTGCTGCAGCTTCAACTTTTTGGTTGGAAACTTTAGCGCAACAAGTAACAGATCATGATTCTCATAATATTATTATTCTTCTTCAACATGCTAATAATTTTATCTGTGATGCCATTTTTGATATTATCAGAGTTGATGTCAGGTTTATGTCTCTAGCTATTTTAGCTAGAAGAGCTTTATGGCTTAAAACTTGGAATGCTGATATGTCTTCTAAATCAACTCTACTTTCCATTTCTTTCCAGGGTAACAAATTATTTGGTTCTCAGTTGGATTCTATTATCTCAACTGTTACTGGTGGGAAAGGAACTTTTTTACCACAGGATAAAAAATCTAAGGGTAAAAACAGGGCTAATAATCGTTTTCGTTCCTTTCGTTTCAACAAAGAACAAAAGCCTGATCCTTCATCCTCAGGAGCAGTTTCAGTTTGGAAACCATCTCCAGTCTGGAATAAATCCAAGCCTTCTAGAAAAGCAAAGCCAGCTTCTAAGTCCACATGAAGGTGCGGCCCTCATTCCAGCTCAGCTGGTAGGGGGCAGGTTACGTTTTTTCAAAGAAATTTGGATCAATTCTGTTCACAATCTTTGGATTCAGAACATTGTTTCAGAAGGGTACAGAATTGGTTTCAAGATAAGACCTCCTGCAAAGAGATTTTTTCTTTCCCGTGTCCCAGTAAATCCAGTGAAAGCTCAAGCATTTCTGAACTGTGTTTCAGATCTAGAGTTAGCTGGAGTAATTATGCCAGTTCCAGTTCTGGAACAGGGGATGGGGTTTTATTCAAATCTCTTCATTGTACCAAAGAAGGAGAATTCCTTCAGACCAGTTCTGGATCTAAAAATATTGAATCGTTATGTAAGGATACCAACGTTCAAAATGGTAACTGTAAGGACTATCTTGCCTTTTGTTCAGCAAGGGCATTATATGTCCACAATAGATTTACAGGATGCATATCTGCATATTCCGATTCATCCAGATCATTATCAGTTCCTGAGATTCTCTTTTCTGGACAAGCATTACCAGTTTGTGGCTCTGCCGTTTGGCCTAGCTACAGCTCCAAGAATTTTTACAAAGGTTCTCGGTGCCCTTCTGTCTGTAATCAGAGAACAGGGTATTGTGGTATTTCCTTATTTGGACGATATCTTGGTACTTGCTCAGTCTTTACATTTAGCAGAATCTCATACGAATCGACTTGTGTTGTTTCTTCAAGATCATGGTTGGAGGATCAATTCACTAAAAAGTTCATTGATTCCTCAGACAAGGGTAACCTTTCTGGGTTTCCAGATAGATTCAGTGTCCATGACTCTGTCTTTGACAGACAAGAGACGTCTAAAATTGATTTCAGCTTGTCGAAACCTTCAGTCACAATCATTCCCTTCGGTAGCCTTATGCATGGAAATTCTAGGTCTTATGACTGCTGCATCGGACGCGATCCCCTTTGCTCGTTTTCACATGCGACCTCTTCAGCTCTGTATGCTGAATCAATGGTGCAGGGATTACACAAAGATATCTCAATTAATATCTTTAAAACCGATTGTACGACACTCTCTAACGTGGTGGACAGATCACCATCGTTTAATTCAGGGGGCTTCTTTTGTTCTTCCGACCTGGACTGTAATTTCAACAGATGCAAGTCTCACAGGTTGGGGAGCTGTGTGGGGATCTCTGACGGCACAAGGAGTTTGGGAATCTCAGGAGGTGAGATTACCGATCAATATTTTGGAACTCCGTGCAATTTTCAGAGCTCTTCAGTCTTGGCCTCTTCTGAAGAGAGAATCGTTCATTTGTTTTCAGACAGACAATGTCACAACTGTGGCATACATCAATCATCAAGGAGGGACTCACAGTCCTCTGGCTATGAAAGAAGTATCTCGAATTCTGGTTTGGGCGGAATCCAGCTCCTGTCTAATCTCTGCGGTTCATATCCCAGGTATAGACAATTGGGAAGCGGATTATCTCAGTCGCCAAACGTTGCATCCGGGCGAATGGTCTCTTCACCCAGAGGTATTTCTTCAGATTGTTCAAATGTGGGAGCTTCCAGAAATAGATCTGATGGCGTCTCATCTAAACAAGAAACTTCCCAGGTATCTGTCCAGATCCCGGGATCCTCAGGCGGAAGCAGTGGATGCATTATCACTTCCTTGGAAGTATCATCCTGCCTATATCTTTCCGCCTCTAGTTCTTCTTCCAAGAGTAATCTCCAAGATTCTGAAGGAATGCTTGTTTGTTCTGCTGGTAGCTCCGGCATGGCCTCACAGGTTTTGGTATGCGGATCTTGTCCGGATGGCTTCTTGCCATCCGTGGACTCTTCCGCTAAGACCAGACCTTCTGTCGCAAGGTCCTTTTTTCCATCAGGATCTCAAATCCTTAAATTTAAAGGTATGGAGATTGAACGCTTGATTCTTGGTCAAAGAGGTTTCTCTGACTCTGTGATTAATACTATGTTACAGGCTCGTAAATCTGTATCCAGAGAGATATATTATAGAGTCTGGAAGACTTATATTTCTTGGTGTCTTTCTCATCATTTTTCTTGGCATTCTTTTAGAATTCCGAGAATTTTACAGTTTCTTCAGGATGGTTTAG
The DNA here is from genome assembly GCF_027579735.1 of Bombina bombina. Classification (NCBI taxonomy): domain Eukaryota; kingdom Metazoa; phylum Chordata; class Amphibia; order Anura; family Bombinatoridae; genus Bombina; species Bombina bombina. Next base: position 621,383,232 of record NC_069500.1, on the reverse strand, counting down.
ATAAAGGTTTATCCGCAAGTTCTTTGAAAGGACAAATCTCTGCTCTTTCTGTTCTTTTTCACAGAAAGATTGCTAATCTTCCTGATATTCATTGTTTTGTACAAGCTTTGGTTCATATAAAACCTGTCATTAAGTCAATTTCTCCTCCTTGGAGTTTGAATTTGGTTCTGGGGGCTCTTCAAGCTCCTCCGTTTGAACCTATGCATTCATTGGACATTAAATTACTTTCTTAGAAAGTTTTGTTCCTTTTGGCGATCTCTTCTGCCAGAAGAGTCTCTGAATTATCTGCTCTTTCTTGTGAGTCTCCTTTTCTGATTTTTCATCAGGATAAGGCGGTGTTGCGAACTTCTTTTGAATTTTTACCTAAGGTTGTGAATTCCAACAACATTAGTAGAGAAATTGTGGTTCCTTCATTATGTCCTAATCCTAAGAATTCTAAGGAGAAATCGTTGCATTCTTTGGATGTTGTTAGAGCTTTGAAATATTATGTTGAAGCTACTAAGTCTTTCCGAAAGACTTCTAGTCTATTTGTTATCTTTTCCGGTTCTAGAAAAGGCCAGAAAGCTTCTGCCATTTCTTTGGCATCTTGGTTGAAATCTTTAATTCATCATGCCTATGTCGAGTCGGGTAAAACTCCGCCTCAAAGGATTACAGCTCATTCTACTAGGTCAGTTTCTACTTCCTGGCCGTTTAGGAATGAAGCTTCGGTTGATCAGATTTGCAAAGCAGCAACTTGGTCCTCTTTGCATACTTTTACTAAATTCTACCATTTTGATGTATTTTCTTCTTCTGAAGCAGTTTTTGGTAGAAAAGTACTTCAGGCAGCGGTTTCAGTTTGAATCTTCTGTTTATGTTTTTCATTAAACTTTATTTTGGGTGTGGATTATTTTCCGCAGGAATTGGCTGTCTTTATTTTATCCCTCCCTCTCTAGTGACTCTTGCGTGGAAAGATCCACATCTTGGGTAGTCATTATCCCATACGTCACTAGCTCATGGACTCTTGCTAATTACATGAAAGAAAACATAATTTATGTAAGAACTTACCTGATAAATTCATTTCTTTCATATTAGCAAGAGTCCATGAGGCCCGCCCTTTTTTGTGGTGGTTATGATTTTTTTGTATAAAGCACAATTATTCCAATTCCTTATTTTATATGCTTTCACACTTTTTTCTTATCACCCCACTTCTTGGCTATTCGTTAAACTGAATTGTGGGTGTGGTGAGGGGTGTATTTATAGGCATTTTAAGGTTTGGGAAACTTTGCCCCTCCTGGTAGGAATGTATATCCCATACGTCACTAGCTCATGGACTCTTGCTAATATGAAAGAAATGAATTTATCAGGTAAGTTCTTACATAAATTATGTTTTTTCTAAATTCTATAAATTTGATGTGACTTCTTTTGGGAGAAAGGTTCTTCAAGCAGTGGTGCTTTCTGTTTAGGTTACCTGTCTTGTCCCTCCATAATCATCTGTGTCCTCTAGCTTGGGTATTGATTCCCAACAGTAATTGATGATTCTGTGGACTCACCGTGTCTTAAGAAAGAAAAAATGTATGCTTACCTGATAAATGTATTTATTTCTTGACACGGTGAGTCCACGGCCCGCCCTTATTTCAGACAGGTTTTTTTTATATAATCCTCAGGCACCTCTACACCTTGTGTTATTTCCTTTGTCTCCTTTTCCTTTGGTCGAATGACGGGGGGTTGTGGGACGGGAGGTGATACTTAAAGGGATACTATACCCAAACATTTTCTTTCATGATTAAGGTAGAGAATATAATTTTAAACAACATTCCAATTTACTTCTATTACCTAATTTGCTTCATTCTTTAGATATACTTTAATGAAGAAATAGCGATGCACACTGTGAACCAATCACAGGAGGTATCTATGTGCAGCTACCAATCAGCAGCTACTAAGCATATCTAGATATGCTTTTCAGCAAAGAATATCAAGAGAATGAAGCAAAATAGATAATAGAAGTAAATTAGAAAGTTGTTTATAATTGTATGCTCTTTCTAAATCATGAAAGAAAAAATTTGGGTTTCATGTCCCTTTAACAGCTTTGCTGTGATGCTCTTTGCCTCCTCATGCTGGCCAGGAGTGATATTCCCAACAGTAATTGATGATTCTGTGGACTCACCGTGTCAAGAAAGAAAGAAATTTATCAGGTAAGCATAAATTTTGTTTTTCCTGCTAGAACTGTTTCTTTCTCTTCCTATTTCATAGTGGTCTCTTCGACTTCACAGTTTAGGTTTATCACTCATGATAACTTGTGGACTCTTAACAATCTCATGATAGAAAACAATATTTATATTTACCTGATAAATTAATTTCTTTCATGATGGTGAGAGTATCCAATACCCACCTTTGTTTTTCTATAACATTTGGAGGCAGTGCCTGTTTGTACTTAACTTACCCTGCTTTTCCTATCCTACTTTTTAAAATTTCTCCTTATACCATATGTATGACTGAGGGATTCTAGGAAAGTGGGAGGGATTTAAGATCTGTTATGTTTGGTGTTTTGCCTCCACCTATTAAACCAGACTTTAATCCCACATGTGATGGCCTCTCACCATAATGAAAGAAATTAATTTATCAGGTAAGCATGAATGTTGTTTTTGTGCTTATATTCTATACAAAAGCAGCTCTCCTATAAAGCTTTCAATTAAATGCAATGTGTGTAGTGGTCTCTGGGTTTGTGAGATGTCTGCCACCCTGGTACTCGCTCCACACTCAGTACTAAACTTGTCTGCGGCAGTGGAAGTGGAGAGGTGCAGCTTGCAGCCCCACACCTCTCCCTCTTCAAGATACCAGGGTTCGGGCATTTTCCAGGGGATAAAGGCTAATTTCTTCTGTTAAGTGTGATCAGTCCACGGGTCATCATTACTTCTGGGATATTACTCCTCCCCAACAGGAAGTGCAAGAGGATTCACCCAGCAGAGCTGCATATAGCTCCTCCCCTCTACGTCACTCCCAGTCATTCTCTTGCACCCAACGACTAGATAGGATGTGTGAGAGGACTATGGTGATTATACTTAGTTTTATATCTTCAATCAAAAGTTTGTTATTTTAAAATAGCACCGGAGTGTGTTATTACCTCTCTGGCAGAGTTTGAAGAAGAATCTACCAGAGTTTTGCTATGATTTTAGCCGGAGTAGTTAAGATCATATTGCTGTTTCTCGGCCATCTGAGGAGAGGTAAACTTCAGATCAGGGGACAGCGGGCAGATGAATCTGCATAGAGGTATGTAGCAGCTTTTATTTTCTGACAATGGAATTGATGAGAAAATCCTGCCATACCGATATAATGTCATGTATGTATACTTTACACTTCAGTATTCTGGGGAATGGTACTTCACTAGAATTACACTGTAAGAAATACATAAAGCTGTTTAATAACTAGAGATTATGTTTAACGTTTTTGCTGGAATGTAAAATCGTTTTCATTTACTGAGGTACTGAGTGAATAAATGTTTGGGCACTATTTTTCCACTTGGCAGTTGCTTAATCTGTTTTCTGACAGTTTCTGTTCTCCCTCACTGCTGTGTGTGAGGGGGAGGGGCCGTTTTTTGGCGCTTTTACTACGCATCAAATATTTCAGTCAGCAACTCATTGTATTCCCTGCATGATCCGGTTCATCTCTACAGAGCTCAGGGGTCTTCAAAACTTATTTTGAGGGAGGTAATTTCTCTCAGCAGAGCTGTGAGAATTGTAGTTTGACTGAGATAAAAAACGTTTATTCTGTAATTTGTTTCCTGCTTTCAGAATTTGTTATCTTGCTAATGGGATTAAACCTTTGCTAAAGTTGTGTTGTTTACAAGGATTGAGGCTATAACTGTTTCAATTTATTAATTTTCAACTGTCATAGATCTTCTGTGCTTCTTAAAGGCACAGTACGTTTTAATATTATTCTAATTGAATTGTATTTCCAAGTTGCAAGTTTATTTGCTAGTGTGTTAAACATGTCTGATTCAGAGGATGATACCTGTGTCATTTGTTGCAATGCCAAAGTGGAGCCCAATAGAAATTTATGTACTAACTGTATTGATGCTACTTTAAATAAAAGTCAATCTGTACAAATTGAACAAATTTCACCAAACAACGAGGGGAGAGTTATGCCGACTAACTCGCCTCACGTGTCAGTACCTACATCTCCCGCTCAGAGGGAGGTGCGTGATATTGTAGCGCCGAGTACATCTGGGCGGCCATTACAAATCACATTACAGGATATGGCTACTGTTATGACTGAGGTTTTGGCTAAATTACCAGAACTAAGAGGTAAGCGTGATCACTCTGGGGTGAGAACAGAGTGCGCTGATAATATTAGGGCCATGTCAGACACTGCGTCACAGGTGGCAGAACATGAGGACGGAGAACTTCATTCTGTGGGTGACGGTTCTGATCCAAACAGACTGGATTCAGATATTTCAAATTTTAAATTTAAACTGGAAAACCTCCGTGTATTACTAGGGGAGGTGTTAGCGGCTCTGAATGATTGTAACACAGTTGCAATACCAGAGAAAATGTGTAGGTTGGATAAATATTTTGCTGTACCGACGAGTACTGAGGTTTTTCCTATACCTAAGAGACTTACTGAAATTGTTACTAAGGAGTGGGATAGACCCGGTGTGCCGTTCTCACCCCCTCCGATATTTAGAAAAATGTTTCCAATAGACGCCACCACAAGGGACTTATGGCAAACGGTCCCTAAGGTGGAGGGAGCAGTTTCTACCTTAGCTAAGCGTACCACTATCCCGGTGGAGGATAGCTGTGCTTTTTCAGATCCAATGGATAAAAAGTTAGAGGGTTACCTTAAGAAAATGTTTGTTCAACAAGGTTTTATATTGCAACCCCTTGCATGCATTGCGCCGATCACGGCTGCAGCGGCATTCTGGATTGAGTCTCTGGAAGAGAACATTGGTTCAGCTACTCTGGACGACATTACGGACAGGCTTAGAGTCCTTAAACTAGCTAATTCATTCATTTCGGAGGCCGTAGTACATCTTACTAAACTTACGGCGAAGAATTCAGGATTCGCCATTCAGGCACGCAGGGCGCTGTGGCTAAAATCCTGGTCAGCTGATGTTACTTCTAAGTCTAAATTGCTTAATATACCTTTCAAAGGGCAGACCTTATTCGGGCCCGGGTTGAAAGAGATTATCGCTGACATTACAGGAGGTAAAGGCCATGCCCTGCCTCAGGACAAAGCCAAAGTTAAGGCTAGACAGTCTAATTTTCGTTCCTTTCGTAATTTCAAAGCAGGAGCAGCATCAACTTCCTCTGCACCAAAACAGGAAGGAGCTGTTGCTCGCTACAGACAAGGCTGGAAACCTAACCAGTCCTGGAACAAGGGCAAGCAGGCCAGGAAACCTGCTGCTGCCCCTAAAACAGCATGAATTGAGGGCCCCCGATCCGGGATCGGATCTAGTGGGGGGCAGACTTTATCTCTTCGCCCAGGCTTGGGCAAGAGATGTCCAGGATCCCTGGGCGCTAGAGATAATATCTCAGGGATACCTTCTGGACTTCAAATACTCTCCTCCAAGAGAGAGATTTCATCTGTCAAGATTGTCAACAATCCAGACAAAGAAAGAGGCGTTTCTACGCTGCGTACAAGAGCTCTTGTTAATGGGAGTAATCCATCCAGTTCCACGATCGGAACAGGGACAGGGGTTTTACTCAAATCTGTTTGTGGTTCCCAAAAAAGAGGGAACTTTCAGACCAATCCTGGACTTAAAGATCCTAAACAAATTCCTAAGAGTTCCATCGTTCAAGATGGAGACTATTCGGACAATTTTACCTATGATCCAAGAGGGTCAGTACATGACCACTGTAGATTTAAAAGATGCTTACCTTCACATACCGATTCACAAAGATCATTATCGGTACCTAAGGTTTGCCTTCCTAGACAGGCATTACCAGTTTGTGGCTCTTCCATTCGGATTGGCTACAGCTCCAAGAATCTTCACAAAGGTTCTGGGTGCTCTTCTGGCGGTACTAAGACCGCGGGGAATCTCGGTAGCTCCATACCTAGACGACATTCTGATACAAGCTTCAAGCTTTCAAACTGCCAAGTCTCATACAGAGTTAGTGCTGGCATTTCTAAGGTCACATGGATGGAAGGTGAACGAAAAGAAGAGTTCACTCGTTCCACTCACAAGAGTTCCCTTCCTGGGGACTCTTATAGATTCTGTAGAAATGAAGATTTACCTGACAGAGGACAGGCTAACAAGACTTCAAAGTGCTTGCCGCACCCTACATTCCATTCAAAACCCGTCAGTGGCTCAATGCATGGAGGTAATCGGCTTAATGGTAGCGGCAATGGACATAGTACCCTTTGCACGCTTACACCTCAGACCACTGCAACTGTGCATGCTAAGTCAGTGGAATGGGGATTACTCAGACTTATCCCCTTCTCTGAATCTGGATCAAGAGACCAGAAATTCTCTTCTATGGTGGCTTTCTCGGCCACATCTGTCCAGGGGGATGCCGTTCAGCAGACCAGACTGGACAATTGTAACAACAGACGCCAGCCTTCTAGGTTGGGGTGCCGTCTGGAATTCTCTGAAGGCTCAGGGACAATGGAGTCAGGAGGAGAGTCTCCTGCCAATAAACATTCTGGAATTGAGAGCAGTTCTCAATGCCCTCCTGGCTTGGCCCCAGTTGACAACTCGGGGGTTCATCAGGTTTCAGTCGGACAACATCACGACTGTTGCTTACATCAACCATCAGGGAGGGACAAGAAGCTCCCTAGCTATGATGGAAGTATCAAAGATAATTCTCTGGGCAGAGTCTCACTCTTGCCACCTGTCAGCAATCCACATCCCGGGAGTGGAGAACTGGGAGGCGGATTTCTTAAGTCGTCAGACTTTTCATCCGGGGGAGTGGGAACTTCATCCGGAGGTCTTTGCCCAAATACTGCGACGTTGGGGCAAACCAGAGATAGATCTCATGGCGTCTCGACAGAACGCCAAGCTTCCTCGTTACGGGTCCAGATCCAGGGATCCAGGAGCAGTCCTGATAGATGCTCTGACAGCACCTTGGGACTTCAGGATGGCTTACGTGTTTCCACCCTTCCCGTTGCTTCCTCGATTGATTGCCAGAATCAAACAAGAGAGAGCATCAGTGATTCTAATAGCACCTGCGTGGCCACGCAGGACTTGGTATGCAGACCTGGTGGACATGTCATCCTGTCCACCTTGGTCTCTACCTCTGAAGCAGGACCTTCTGATACAGGGTCCCTTCAAACATCAAAATCTAACTTCTCTGAAGCTGACTGCTTGGAAATTGAACGCTTGATTTTATCAAGACGTGGGTTTTCTGAGTCAGTTATTGATACTTTAATACAGGCTAGGAAACCTGTTACCAGAAAGATTTACCATAAGATATGGCGTAAATACCTATATTGGTGTGAATCCAAAGGTTACTCTTGGAGTAAGGTTAGGATTCCTAGGATATTGTCTTTTCTACAAGAAGGTTTAGAAAAGGGTTTATCTGCTAGTTCAATAAAGGGACAGATCTCAGCTCTGTCCATTCTGTTACACAAACGTCTGTCAGAAGTTCCTGACGTCCAGGCTTTTTGTCAGGCTTTGACCAGGATTTAGCCTGTGTTTAAAACTGTTGCTCCACCATGGAGTTTAAACCTTGTTCTTAATGTTTTACAGGGCGTTCCGTTTGAACCCCTTCATTCCATTGATATAAAGTTGTTATCTTGGAAAGTTCTATTTTTAATGGCTATTTCCTCGGCTCGAAGAGTCTCTGAATTATCAGCCTTACATTGTGATTCTCCTTATTTGATTTTTCATTCGGATAAGGTAGTCCTGCGTACTAAACCTGGGTTCTTACCTAAGGTAGTTACTAACAGGAATATCAATCAAGAGATTGTTGTTCCTTCTTTATGCCCAAATCCTTCTTCAAAGAAGGAACGTCTACTGCACAACCTGGATGTAGTCCGTGCTCTAAAATTTTACTTACAGGCAACTAAGGAATTTCGACAAACGTCTTCTCTGTTTGTCATTTACTCTGGGCAGAGGAGAGGTCAAAAAGCTTCCGCTACCTCTCTTTCTTTTTGGCTTCGTAGCATAATTCGTTTAGCTTATGAGACTGCTGGACAGCAGCCTCCTGAAAGAATTACAGCTCATTCTACTAGAGCTGTGGCTTCCACTTGGGCCTTCAAGAATGAGGCCTCTGTTGAACAGATTTGCAAGGCTGCAACTTGGTCTTCGCTTCATACTTTTTCCAAATTTTACAAATTTGACACTTTTGCTTCATCGGAGGCTATTTTTGGGAGAAAGGTTCTTCAGGCAGTGGTTCCTTCTGTATAAAGAGCCTGCCTATCCCTCCCGTCATCCGTGTACTTTTGCTTTGGTATTGGTATCCCAGAAGTAATGATGACCCGTGGACTGATCACACTTAACAGAAGAAAACCTAATTTATGCTTACCTGATAAATTCCTTTCTTCTGTAGTGTGATCAGTCCACGGCCCGCCCTGTTTTTAAGGCAGGTAAATATTTTTTAATTTATACTCCAGTCACCACTTCACCCTTGGCTTTTCCTTTCTCGTTGGTCCTTGGTCGAATGACTGGGAGTGACGTAGAGGGGAGGAGCTATATGCAGCTCTGCTGGGTGAATCCTCTTGCACTTCCTGTTGGGGAGGAGTAATATCCCAGAAGTAATGATGACCCGTGGACTGATCACACTACAGAAGAAAGGAATTTATCAGGTAAGCATAAATTATGTTTTTCCACGCACCTCCTTGCAATACTGGACACCAGAAGCCTGCTAGCTGAGATCATGCATGTCAATGTTTAACTTTGTCTCTTGATATTAAAATTCAGCTTGTTTAAAAAAAAAAAAAGTGCCTTGAGGATCGCTGGGTTTTTTGTTTTGTCAAATACTGGACACCTGCCACACAGTGGTACACTTACTGTAGGTTAAAGGGACATAGAACCCACAAGCTTTCTTTCATTATTCAAAACATACAAATTTATATTACTTTTCAATTTACTTTTATTATCAAATTTTCTTTGTTTTCTTCTTATCCTTGTTAAAAGGTAGGAAGGTAAGTTCAGGAGTGTGCACGTGTCTTCAGCACTGTATGGCAGCAGTTTTGCAACAATGTTATATATTAGCAAGAGCACTATTTACTGTCATCTAGTGCAGCAGACATGTGCACAATACCTATCTAGATATCTCTTCAACAAAGAATAACATGTGAAGGACCCAAATTTGATAATAGAAGTAAATTGGAAAGTTTTTTTAAATTTTATTTCTATCTGAATCATAAAAGAAAACATGTTGGGTTTCATGTACCTTTAAGATGCAAAGATATATACCATACCATATATACCATACTGGAGTTACAAGTGTGTTGAAGGGTGGTGGGCATTGGTTTTCAGAAACGATTTGATATGATCATTTTAGGCAAAGCTGATCAGGGTGGGAAAGTTGAGTCAGTCAGTTGAAAGAGAAAATGCATTCACATCTCTTACTTGCAAATTACCTTAAAAAGACTATTGGGCTTCACAGGGTGGAAGTCTCTTAGAGGAGTGTACATACTCTAGGTGTCTTTGACTGAGAACAATGGTAGTGGGATGTATGAGCATGCCTAGATTTTTTAAAGGCCAGGTCTTGTATATCATGTTTGTGAAAATTGGCTTCTGACTTGCCACCCTAGCCAATAGCTCATACTTGTGGGCAACATGCTAAATGTCTTTAATATGCAAGGAATGGTCAGTTACTGCTATTAATTCCAGTTCCTGTATTTACTTTAAAGGGACAGTCTAGTCAAAATTAAACTTTCATGATTCAGATAGGGCATGTCATTTTAAACAACTTTCCAATTTACTTTTATCATCAAATTTGCTTTTTTCTCTTGGTATTCTTTGTTGAAAGCTAAAACAAGGTAGGCTAATACACCAGTTTCTAAGCCCATGAAGGCTCTTATCTCAGTGCATATTTTCACAGCTAGAGGATGCTAGTTTGTGTGTGCCATATAGATAAAGATTATGCTCACTCCCATTGAGGTATTTATGAGTCAGCACTGATTGGCTAAAATGCAAGTCTGTCAAAAGAACTGAGATAAGGGGGCAGTCTGCAGAGGCTTTGATACAAGGTACTGTAATCACAGAGGTAAAAAGTATATTAATATAACTGTGTTGGTTACGCAAAACTGGGGAATGGGTAATAAAGGAATTATCGTTTTAAACAATAAACATTCTGGAGTAGACTATCCCTTTAAGGTTGTTGTTCTCGTTTCCTACTCGTAATAAAAGCTTTCACAGTTCTCCACGATATATGCCGTGCCTTCAGAATTAGTTTATGACACTTTCCTCCTATCTGTCGCATTTAACAAAAAAATAATTTTGACATTTAATTTGTTCCTTCTGCAACATTGTTATATCTGCACTATGCAAACTTTGAACAGCTGAATTTGTATGAAGCTTATAAGAAGTACACATTTACAAATTGGGCTTTGTACATGCTATAGAATGTGATTGGTTAAATTTGAACACAGACACCAAACACATTGTAAATGGTGTGCAACCAATTCATCGAAAGTCTTTTTTTTTTATCATTCTGAAAAAAATGATCAGGCTTTTTTCCACCTTAATTATTGAAGTCTTTACTAAAAGGGGAAAATGGTCTGCCATGATTTATCTTGCTTTCATTATTACATTTAAAAAAAGGGACATGAAACCTAAATGTTTACTTTCATGAATCAGATTGATCATACAGTTTTAAACAACTCCAATTTTCTTCTATTATCTAATTTGCTTTATTCTTTTGGGATCCTTTGTTGAAGACACAGAAATGCACTTCTGGGAGCTAGCTAAAAGCCAATGACAAGAGTCTACCTAGGTATACTTTTTAACAAAGAATATAAAGAAAACAAAACAAATTAGATAACAGAAATAAATTGGAAAGTTATTTAAAGTTGCATGCTCTATTTGAATCTTTAAAGGGACAGTCTAGTCCAAAATAAACTTTCATGATTCAGATAGGGCATGTCATTTTAAACAACTTTCCAATTTACTTTTATTATCAATTTAGCTTTGTTCTCTTGGTATTCTTAGTTGAAAGCTAAACTTAGGAGGTTCATATGCTAATTTCTTAGACCTCGAAGGCCGCAGCTTAGCTGAATGCATTTTGAAAGTTTTTCACCACTAGAGGGTGTTAGTTCATGTGTGTCATATAGATAACACTGTGCTTACGCACATGGATTTACCTAGGAGACAGCACTGATTGGCTAAAATGCAAGTCTGTCAAAAGAACTGAAGTAAGGGGGCAGTTTGCAGAGGCTTAAATATAAAGTAATCAAAGGGGTAAAAAGTGTATTAATAAAACTGTGTTGGTTATGCAAACCTAGGGAATGGTAATAGAGGGATTATCTATCTTTCAAAACAATAACAATTCTGGTGTAGGCTGTCCCCTTAAGGTTTCATCTCCCTTTAAGGGTGTGTAGACTTTTATTTGCCACAAAGTCCCACTTTATATCGTTATTGACTTTTTATTATCTATAGCTATACAAATTAATTTAACATATGTGTTTATTATGCCTGCATAAAATATAATGTTTCTGTTTAGGAAAAGTGGCACTTTAGAAGACAAGGTGTAAAAGAATTGCATTGCACCTTAATACGCTTGCTAAATGAATTGTTACCTTGGGAACCAAAGTTGCTAAAGGCGTTTCAAAGAAACAGGTAAGAACAATCTACATATTAATATAAACAAATTTGACATCTCTAGTTTAAAATAAAAAAGAACTTCCCAAATACAATGTAGCCTTGTAATGTCTGCTTGTAATAGCTACTGTATGTTTATCCATAAATTATTAGAGTAACATAGCAGATGAGGTTAAAAGAAGACAAAAAGTTACGTTCAACCTTTAGAGATCCTCTTTCATCCTTATTCAAAAACTGACAAGTGTAAAATGGCTACCCATTTAACACAAGTAATCATAACCTTTCATTCTGTTTTAAGGCTAAATATTTCTAAGACTTTTTATAAAAGTGCTCAAGCTGAGTTCCAAAGTTCAATTTCTCTTACATCTAAAAATATTTTTCTTGGTTGGAGATTAAATGTCTTTTTCTCTAGCCATAAAGTGTAACCATTTCTTTGAATAAAATTGCACCTGCCAACTATCCACATGAACCATGAATACATTTGCAAGTTATTAAATCATCCGTCATGGACCTCTTTTCAGAGTAAACAGTTTGGCTAACCTCTCCTCAGCTTAAATCCTCCAATCTCTTTGTTAATTTTGTAGCATCTTTTCTGAACCTTGTCTAGTTGTGTTGTGTCACTCTTCCCCAAAACTGCATTCCAGTAATTTATAAAGGGGCAGAATATATTATTTCTCTTGCATCCATGGCCTATTGTATTTATGCCTATACCTTATTTGCTGCTTATTATGAACCACTATTTTTTAGGTTGTCATCCCCAAGAACCCAAAGTCCTTGTCCACTTCTGTTTCATCGTGTTTTGTAAATGAAATTACATTTCCCATTTAACAGACCATTCTTTCAGCTTTTTCAAATCCCCTTGTAATGCACTTCTGTGCTTCTCTTACCTAATAACCTTTCACAATTAAATAGATTGTTTTAGATATTGCTATCTAATCCTTCCTCTAGATAATTTATTTTAAAAAAATCACACTTTTAAACATGCATTGAAATAACAAAAGTTCTGTTGTGATGTACTTATTTGCAAAAGTAATAACTCTTCAATGATCTGTGCTATTGTAGAGCCAGAATAAAAAAGGACTACGACGATTTCAAACGTCACTCTGATCAAGATTTAAACAGGGAATCCTTTTCTCATGAAGTGTGCAATGTTAGCAAATGTCCAAACGCTGTAACAAGTGCCATGGATATAAATCATCAAGAAATGCTAAAGAAAGATTCTGTTGGTAAGTTAAGTATCTTGTTAAAATGTTGGTACCAAAACAGCCCTGTTTAACATGTAACATATGCTCTTTTCTCCAACATAGGTGTGTCCGGTCCACGGCGTCATCCTTACTTGTGGGATATTCTCTTCCCCAACAGGAAATGGCAAAGAGCCCAGCAAAGCTGGTCATATGATCCCTCCTAGGCTCCGCCTACCCCAGTCATTCTCTTTGCCGTTGCACAGGCAACATCTCCACGGAGATGGCTAAGAGTTTTTTGGTGTTTAAATGTAGTTTTATTCTTCAATCAAGTGTTTGTTATTTTAAAATAGTGCTGGTATGTACTATTTACTCTGAAACAGAAAAGAGAAGAAGATTTCTGTTTGTGAGAGGAAGATGATTTTAGCAGACGTTACTAAAATCGATTGCTGTTTCCACACAGGACTGTTGAGATGAAGTAACTTCAGTTGGGGGAAGCAGTTGGCAGACTTTTCTGCCTGAGGTATGATGGCCACATTTCTAACACGACTTGTTAATGCTGGAAGGCTGTCATTTTCCCTATGGGGACCGGTAAGCCATTTTCTTAGATTAAGTATAAGAATAAAGGCTTTATAAGGGCTTAATAAACTGGTAGACGTTTTTCTGGGCTAAAACGATTACTTGCTAAGCATATTTGACAGATTATAGCGCTTTATAGTTATTATAATCTTGGGGATTGTTGTTAAAAAACGGCAGGCACTGTATGGACACCTTTTTCAGATGGGGGCCTTCTCTAGTCATAGGCAGAGCCTCATTTTCGCGCCACTAATGCGCAGTTGTTTTTGGAAGGCAAGGCATGCAGATGCATGTGTGAGGAGCTAGGATCCACTGAAAAAGCTTATAGAAGGCGTCATTTGGTATCGTATTCCCCTCTGGGCTTGGTTGGGTCTCAGCAAAGCAGATTCCTGGGACTGTATAGGGGTTAAATGTAAAAACGGCTCCGGTTCCGTTATTTTAAGGGTTAAAGCTTCCAAATTTGGTGTGCAATACTTTTAAGGCTTTAAGACACTGTGGTGAAATTTTGGTGAATTTTGAACAATTGCTTCATACTTTTTCGCATTTTCAGTAATAAAGTGTGTTCTGTTTAAAATTTAAAGTGACAGTAACGGTTTTATTTTAAAACGTTTTTTGTGCTTTGTTGACAAGTTTAAGCCTGTTTAACATGTCTGAACCATCAGATAAACGATGTTCTATATGTATGAATGCCAATGTGTCTCCCCTTTTAAATATATGTGATAATTGTGACATGGTGTCCAAACAAAGTAGGGACAATGATGCCACAGATAATAATAGTGCCCAAGATGATTCTTCAGATGAGGGGAGTAAGCATGGTACTGCATCACCCCCTTCTGTGTCTACACCAGTTTTGCCCACACAAGAGGCCCCTAGTACATCTAGTGCGCCAATACTTATTACTATGCAACAATTAACGGCTGTTATGGATAATTCTATTAAAAATATTTTATCTAAAATGCCTACTTATCAAAGAAAGCGCGATTGCTCTGTTTTAAACACTGAAGAGCAAGAGGACGCTGATGATAACGCTTCTGACATACCCTCACACCAATCTGAAGGGGCCAGGAGGGAGGTTTTGTCTGAGGGAGAAATTTCAGATTCAGGGAAAATTTCTCAACAAGCTGAACCTGATGTTGTAACATTTAAATTTAAATTAGAACATCTCCGCGCACTGCTTAAGGAGGTATTATCTACTCTGGATGATTGTGACAATTTGGTCATTCCAGAGAAATTATGTAAGATGGACAAGTTCTTAGAGGTTCCGGTGCCCCCCGATGTTTTTCCTATACCCAAGCGGGTGGCGGACATAGTAAACAAGGAATGGGAAAGGCCCGGCATACCTTTTGTGCCTCCCCCTATATTTAAGAAATTATTTCCTATAGTCGACCCCAGAAAGGACTTATGGCAGACAGTCCCTAAGGTCGAGGGGGCGGTCTCTACTCTAAACAAACGCACTACTATTCCCATAGAAGATAGTTGTGCTTTTAAAGATCCTATGGATAAAAAATTAGAGGGTTTGCTTAAAAGAATGTTTGTTCAGCAAGGTTACCTTCTTCAACCAATTTCATGCATTGTTCCTGTCACTACGGCAGCGTGTTTCTGGTTCGAAGAACTAGAAAAGTCGCTCGATAAGGAATCTTCGTATGAGGAGATTATGGACAGAGTTCATGCACTTAAATTGGCTAACTCTTTTATTCTAGATGCCGCTTTGCAATTAGCGAGATTAGCGGCGAAAAATTCAGGGTTTGCTATCGTGGCGCGCAGAGCGCTCTGGCTAAAGTCTTGGTCAGCGGATGTGTCTTCCAAGACAAAATTGCTTAACATCCCTTTCAAGGGCAAAACACTGTTTGGTCCTGATTTGAAAGAGATTATTTCAGACATCACCGGAGGAAAGGGCCACGCCCTTCCTCAAGATAGGTCTTTTAAGGCTAGAAATAAGCCTAATTTTCGTCCCTTTCGCAGAAACGGACCAGCCTCTACTTCTACATCCTCTAAGCAAGAGGGTAATACTTCTCAACCCAAACCAGCCTGGAGACCGATGCAAGGCTGGAACAAGGGTAAGCAGGCCAAGAAGCCCGCCACTGCTACCAAAACAGCATGAAGGGATGGCCCCCGATCCGGGACCGGATCTGGTGGGGGGCAGACTTTCTCTCTTTGCTCAGGCCTGGGCAAGAGATGTTCAGGATCCTTGGGCACTAGAAATAGTTTCTCAAGGTTATCTCCTGGAATTCAAGGAACTACCCCCAAGGGGAAGGTTCCACAGGTCTCAATTATCTTCAAACCAAATAAAAAGACAGGCATTCTTACATTGTGTAGAAGACCTGTTAAGGATGGGAGTAATTCATCCAGTTCCAATAAGAGAACAAGGGATGGGGTTTTACTCCAACCTGTTCATAGTTCCCAAAAAAGAGGGAACGTTCAGACCAATTCTAGATCTCAAGATCCTAAACAAATTTCTCAGGGTTCCATCATTCAAAATGGAAACCATTCGAACGATCCTTCCTACCATCCAGGAAGGTCAATTTATGACCACGGTGGATTTAAAGGATGCGTACCTCCATATTCCTATCCACAAGGAACATCATCAGTTCCTAAGATTCGCTTTTCTGGACAAGCATTACCAGTTTGTGGCACTTCCTTTCGGATTAGCCACTGCTCCGAGAATTTTCACAAAGGTACTAGGGTCCCTTCTAGCGGTTCTAAGACCAAGGGGCATTGCAGTAGTACCGTACTTGGACGACATCCTGATTCAAGCGTCGTCTCTGTCAAAAGCAAAGGCTCATACGGACATCGTCCTAGCCTTTCTCAGATCTCACGGATGGAAAGTAAACATAGAAAAAAGCTCTCTTTCCCCGTCGACAAGAGTTCCCTTCTTGGGAACAATAATAGACTCCTTAGAAATGAGAATTTTTCTGACAGAGGTCAGAAAATCAAAACTTCTAAGCTCTTGTCAAGTTCTTCATTCTGTTCTTCGTCCTTCCATAGCGCAGTGCATGGAAGTAATAGGATTGATGGTTGCAGCAATGGACATAGTTCCTTTTGCACGAATTCATCTAAGACCATTACAACTGTGCATGCTCAGACAGTGGAATGGGGATTATACAGACTTGTCTCCGACGATTCAAGTAGATCAAAGGACCAGAGATTCACTCCGTTGGTGGCTGACCCCGGACAATCTGTCACAGGGAATGAGCTTCCGCAGACCAGAGTGGGTCATTGTCACGACCGACGCCAGTCTGGTGGGCTGGGGCGCGGTCTGGGAACCCCTGAAAGCTCAGGGTCTATGGTCTCGGGAAGAATCTCTTCTCCCGATAAACATTCTGGAACTAAGAGCGATATTCAATGCTCTCAAGCTTGGCCTCATCTAGCAAAGGCCAAATTCATAAGGTTTCAATCAGACAACATGACGACAGTTGCATATATCAACCATCAGGGGGGAACAAGGAGTTCCCTGGCGATGGAGGAAGTGACCAAGATAATTCAATGGGCGGAGGATCACTCCTGCCACTTGTCTGCAATCCACATCCCAGGGGTGGAAAATTGGGAAGCGGATTTTCTGAGTCGTCAGACATTCCATCCGGGGGAGTGGGAACTCCACCCGGAAATCTTTGCCCAAATAACTCAATTATGGGGCATTCCAGACATGGATCTGATGGCGTCTCGTCAGAACTTCAAGGTTCCTTCTTACGGGTCCAGATCCAGGGATCCCAAGGCGACTCTAGTAGATGCACTAGTAGCACCTTGGACCTTCAACCTAGCTTATGTTTTCCCACCGTTTCCTCTCATTCCCAGGCTGGTAGCCAGGATCAACCAGGAGAGGGCTTCGGTGATCTTGATAGCTCCTGCGTGGCCACGCATATGGTATGCAGACCTGGTGAATATGTCATCGGCTCCACCATGGAAGCTACCTTTGAGACAGGACCTTCTTGTTCAAGGTCCATTCGAACATCCGAATCTGGTTTCTCTCCAACTGACTGCTTGGAGATTGAACGCTTGATTTTATCAAAGTGTGGGTTTTCAGATTCTGTAATAGATACTCTGATTCAGGCTAGAAAGCCTGTAACTAGAAAAATTTACCATAAGATATGGAAAAAATATATCTATTGGTGTGAATCTAAAGGATTCCCATGGAACAAGATAAAAATCCCTAGGATTTTATCCTTTCTTCAAGAGGGTTTGGAGAAGGGATTATCTGCAAGTTCTCTGAAGGGGCAGATTTCTGCGTTATCTGTTTTACTTCACAAGAGGCTGGCAGCTGTGCCAGACGTTCAAGCGTTTGTTCAGGCTCTGGTTAGAATCAAGCCTGTTTACAGACCTTTGACTCCTCCCTGGAGTCTTAATCTAGTTCTTTCAGTTCTTCAAGGGGTTCCGTTTGAACCCTTACATTCCGTAGATATTAAGTTATTATCTTGGAAAGTTTTGTTTTTGGTTGCAATTTCTTCTGCTAGAAGAGTTTCTGAGTTATCTGCTCTGCAGTGTTCTCCGCCCTATCTGGTGTTCCATGCAGATAAGGTGGTTTTGCGTACTAAGCCTGGTTTTCTTCCGAAAATTGTTTCCAACAAGAATATTAACCAGGAGATAGTTGTACCTTCTTTGTGCCCGAATCCAGTTTCAAAGAAGGAACGTTTGTTACATAATTTGGACGTAGTCCGTGCTCTAAAATTCTATTTAGAGGCCACTAAAGATTTCAGACAAACTTCTTCTTTGTTTGTTGTTTATTCTGGTAAAAGGAGAGGTCAAAAAGCAACTTCTACCTCTCTTTCTTTTTGGCTTAAAAGCATTATCCGTTTGGCTTATGAGACTGCCGGACGGCAGCCTCCTGACAGAATCACAGCTCACTCCACTAGGGCTGTGGCTTCCACATGGGCCTTCAAGAACGAGGCTTCTGTTGACCAGATATGTAAGGCAGCGACTTGGTCTTCACTGCACACTTTTGCCAAATTTTACAAATTTGATACTTTTGCTTCTTCGGAGGCTATTTTTGGGAGAAAGGTTTTGCAAGCCGTGGTGCCTTCCATTTAGGTGACCTGATTTGCTCCCTCCCTTCATCCGTGTCCTAAAGCTTTGGTATTGGTTCCCACAAGTAAGGATGACGCCGTGGACCGGACACACCTATGTTGGAGAAAACAGAATTTATGCTTACCTGATAAATTACTTTCTCCAACGGTGTGTCCGGTCCACGGCCCGCCCTGGTTTTTTTTTTTAATCAGGTCTGATGAATTATTTTCTCTAACTACAGTCACCATGGTATCATATGGTTTCTCCTATGCATATTTCCTCCTGTACGTCGGTCGAATGACTGGGGTAGGCGGAGCCTAGGAGGGATCATATGACCAATAAAGATAGATGTGGGATAAGCGCTCTAAAGATAGAGCTAACCAACAGATAATTTAGATTATACAATGAAATAACTGGAGAAACAAAATGTTACTAAGAACAAAGTATTTTTATATATAATAAATTTATATAGCGGTTTAGGCAAATATCGTGTTAACACATACACAATTTACTAAGGATGCCGGCATCTAAAAACAATAATAAAATATCATAAATGTATTAAAAAATGCATTAAAAACAAAGGTAATCGGCCGATACTAGAATTCTAAATAATATAAGATAGACAGTAGAAATATATCTATCTATAAACTTGTTAAGGCAGATAACTTTGTCACAATAATCTTAACTCTATGTATATTACCAGTACTTAGATTAGACAGTTAGTATGTCAAGGCACAGTACATGAAGAAAGCGTCTAATTTGTTAGCCGTTAGGAGTGACTGTGGGTGATGAGACGTGAAATTGAACGTCACGTCACCTGACTAGTAGTTTTCCTCCAATCCCTGGATTCAATGGTTATTTGAAAACATATATTTCTTTGAAAAAATATATATGTATATATATGTCCCAGTTGAGGAATATACAATTGTATCAAAGTGTGATTAGATTATAGCAGTTAGTAACAATACTTGCAAGTGTCCGATATCCAATAATCTTTTCCAAATTGTAGCGAGTTGTTGTATCCACGGCTTTAGATTATGTGAAATGTTGATCTGTTCTTTTTCATCCGTTCTTTTTCATCCGTTTTTTATCTGTTTTTTCAGTGAAGCTCCTAAGCACTTAGTTGTTATCCGTACTGTAGTTTTGATTAAGGCTATGATGGGAGCGAGATGGAACAAGAGGGCACACAGGAATTACTCATACATCCATCTCAGTGTTTTAGTCAAGGGGATGGAAATGAACCTGATTATAGTGCTAGTGAAACAGTTCAGCATATGAATAGCTTTAGGTTAGGTTTAAGTAGTTACACACAGGAATTATTCATATGTCTTCTCTCTATATATATCATAGAGATAGAGATGAACCTGTGAGTTGTAACACTGTGGATAATAAAAGTATCAGAGAACAAAAGTAAGCAAATCTACGCGTTTCGGCAGTGTTAGCTGCCTTTATCAAGATCATATGACCAGCTTTGCTGGGCTCTTTGCCATTTCCTGTTGGGGAAGAGAATATCCCACAAGTAAGGATGACGCCGTGGACCGGACACACCGTTGGAGAAAGTAATTTATCAGGTAAGCATAAATTCTGTTTTTCATGTCACCTTCTTTCTAAGATGAACAAGGTAAGGACTAGGTTTAACTCCTTGACTTACAGACAGGACTACGATACGTTGTGATGCTAAGAGGTTATCAGGATTTTTTAGGCACATTTACATATTTTTACAACCATTTCAGCACAGAGTGACATTTCACCAAGTTTATCTGCTAAATGGTCATACTAATGTGTTATTACACATATGCCCTTTGGTATAAAGGTAAGGGACAATAAAAGTCAGATTTTAAATGTTCATGAGTATGTTTAAGTTTGGAATAGACAGATTTTCACTGTTTATTCTCCATATGCCCCGTGCACCAGCATTACCACATCTGTGCAGTGTGCAGAGAGTTGTGGCTTTTATAACACTAATGTGATACACACAGCCAAGGTGGATTGGATTTAAATCACTAGTCAGTAAGACCGATGTAAATCTATTTAAATCATGTTTTCCATTTTTATAATAACTTTTCAGATTATTTTCCGGTTATATCAGACCATTACTGATTTGGTTATATACCATTAGATATGCATAGATAAATCAATGAAATGAATGAAATTATTGGGAGGTGAACTATCTCCAGTTTAAAAGGTCTATCATTCATATTTGATCAATTTTTCAGCTGTACTTTATTGGAAGCAAAAAAATAATGATTACCCTAATAATAACAAATTAAATGGTTTTATTGAATTAAAACAATAACATTATATTTCTTTCTTAATGTTTGCTCCTCCTTCCTACCACTTTGCACCGCGTCACATCGCTTCTGAAGTTCAAATATTTCATCTCTGAGCGCTCAACTACGCGACCTGGCGCAGCAGTGTGTCACAGCCTTTATTCTGTGTACATAGATTTGAAGAGTTGCAATGGCATTAATGGGACAGTAAAGTCAAAATGAAACTTTCATGATTCAGAAAGAACATTTAATTTTTAACAAATTTTCAAATTTTCTTCTCATCTAATATGCTTCATTCTCTTAGTATTCATTGTTGAAAAGCATACACCGGTAGGCTCAGAAGCAATGCACTACTGTGAGCTAGCTGCTTGTCACTGTCTCACCCAATGTGTTCAGCTGGGCCCCAGTAGAGCATTGCTCTCCTTCAACAAAGGATACCAAGAGACTCAAGCAAATTTGATCATAGAAGTAAATCTGAAAATTGTATGCTCGATCTGAAACCCAAAGGTTTTATTTCATGATTATGTCCCTTTAATGTATCTATATTTAAGCATGAATCACCTTTAGATTATAATGTATCTTAAAGGGATACTAAACCCATTTTTTTCTTGAATGATTCAGATAGATAAAGTATGTAATTTTAAGCAACTTTCTAACTTAATCCTTTTATCTCTTTTTCTTCATTCTCTTGCTATCTTTATTTGAAAAGCAGGAATTTGGTTCAGAACCTTGGTAATGTTTGCTGATTGGTGGCTAAATGGGTTGGAAACTGATGGATTTGAAAGCCCATGAGGCCTATTTAAGAAAGGTCTTGTGTACCTGATCCGACAGTGCGGATCAGGTCTGCAAGACGTATTGCTCTCCGCATTCAGCGAGGTCTTGTGTACCTGATCCGACAGTGCAGATCAGGTCTGCAAGACCTCGCTGAATGCGGAGAGCAATACGCTCTCCATATTCAGCATTGCACCAGCAGCTCACAAGAGCTGCTGGTGCAACGCCGCCCCCTGCTGACTCATGGCCAATTGGCCGCCAGCAGGGAGGTGTCAATCAACCCAATCGTATTCGTTGAATTGCGGCGATTCCTGTCCGCCTCATCAGAGCAGGCGGACAGGGTTATGTAGCAGCTGTCTTTAGACTCGCCAGAAACACGGGCCTTCAAGCTCCGTTCGGAGCTTGATAGATAGGCCCCCATATCTCAGTCCCAGACCACAATTGTCCCCTCATTTTAAAGAGTGGGGGTGTTACTTGTAAATAAAAAGTTGAGAGATTCGAGATCTTGATAATAAAACAGACCTTGGTACAGAAGGTTGTGACCAAGACCACGGTGTAGAGCTGGACATCTGTACTAAGTCCGCAAACCAAGTTCTGCGAGGCCAAGCTGGCACTAGAATTAAGAATTAACGATGACCTCTCCTGCTTTATTCAAACTATCACTCTTGGAAGAAGAACAATAGGAGGAAATACAGATGGCAGACAAAAAGACCAAGGAACTGCTGGATCATCCAGAAGTTCCACCTGAGGAACCCTGGACCTCGCAAAATATCTGTGAAGTTTGTTATTTAAACAAGAGGCTGTTAGGTATATCTTTGGACGGCCCTATCTCCGGACTATCTGATTGAATCAAGAGACCATAAAGAGAGACTGGTCTCCGTTTTTAGTCAGACAATGTTACAGCTGTGGCAACAAAGGAGATTTTGCAGTTCCCTAGCAATGAAGGAGGTCACATGGATTTTGAATGGGCAGAAAACAATATCTGTACAATTTCTACAATTCACATCCCAGGAGTGAACAACTGAAATGTGGATTACCTCTGTTAATATTCTTTTCATCTGGGAGAATGGTCTCTACATCATGAGGTTTTCGACCAGATTGTGAACCAATAGGTTTTTCCAGTCATAGACCTTATAGCCTCTAGCTTAAATCACTGACTTCCCAATTATTTTCACAAATCCAGAGATCTTCAATCAAAATTTGTGGATGCTTTAGCAGCTACTTGTTTTGTTTAATCTTGCTTACATTTTTCCACTAATTTTCTACTACCTAGAGTTATAGCTTGGATTCAGCATGAGCACTTATCAGTAATTCTGATTGCGCAGATCTAGTTCAGATGTCCAGTCTTCTTCCTTGGTCTCTTCCACTGCGCCACAACCTTCTTTTTCAGCATTCTACTTTTCATCAAGATTTAATACCTCTCTTTTTAACAACTTGGTGATTGAATGTTTAATCATAAAACAAGTTTTTTTTTATTATAAGGTAGTGGAGACCTTATTTCAGACAAGTAAGCCTGTAACAAGAAGGATTTATTTAAGATTTGGAAGTAGGGCTGGGCGATATGGGCACAAAAAAAACGTGATTGCGATTTAATCGCAATTTTCTTATAAATGACTAGAACACCTTAATTTTGCGTTCAAAAGTTTATTTAACACTACAGAATCTCAATGTCCAATACACTCTTGAAGCATAAAAATACAAACCACAAAATAATTAAAATAAAATTTGCTGCCTGTGATGTGATTAAGGGCTAGATTTATTAAACCTCTACGGCTGCAAGTTCTCAAAAGAACTTGCTCGCTGTTATTTATCAAGCAGCGGTCACCAGACCGCCGCTTCCCTAACCTCTTCGCCACCACTAATGTGGCGAAATTCAATCTCCTCGGTCTAGTCAGACCGAGGAGATTGACAGCTCCTGCCCGCGCGTGATTGGCTGTGCGCGGGCAGGAGGCGGGATTGCATGCGAGCGCAAAATTGCTCTTGTGTGCAATGGCGAATACCTACGAGTAATTTCGCCCCGCCACAGGTGAGCTGAGGCATAAAGGGGCGCGTATACGTGCCCCTGTACGCCTCACCTTTAATAAATCTAGCCCTAAATAGTAGCCACTAGCCAGTTATTAGGTCTTATGACACACAACATTGTCATGTTTTCTTGGACAGTCATTCTAACTGTGGACAGTGGTATGATTAACAAATGAAGCAGTGTAAGCCACATACACACAAAATTATATATATATATATATATATATATATATACACACACACACACACACACACACACACACACATATATATATAATATACAATCACATACACAGTTGCACACAGATATATATATACATACACACACACATATACATATATATATATATATATATATATATATATATATATATATTCATTCTTTTTTTTTAAACATTTTAATTTGACTGAAAATGAGCCCTGCTCCTGTTTAGGAATCCATTACAGGCATATAGCAGTAGGGGTGGGGGGCTGCTCCTTTTAGAAATTCTGTGCCTTGTTGATATAAAATACATTGTAGATGCAGTTAAGTTAACCCAGCAGCAGAGGGGACTGCAGTTTTAGCCTTTTTGGGAGCTGTGGGGTTAACTGCATCTGCTATGTATTTGAGCCGTTTCTCAGAGGAGCAGGAGATTGTGTGAGAGGTTCCATAATGTTTACATACCCTAAGTTTCAGACTGCAGACGTCCCTAGGGGGAAATATAAGTAAGTGGCTTTCTCTCCTCTTCATTCCTGCATGGGCTCTGCTTTTAGACTTCTTGATTGATCAGCTGCTACTAAGATCAGAAAGTGAAAGTAAAACAACCATTTCTCCAACATTGGTGTGTCCGGTCCACGGCGTCATCCATTACTTGTGGGATATTCTCCTCCCCTACAGGGAAAGGCAAGGAGAGCACACAGCAAGAGCTGTCCATATAGCTCCCCCTCTGGCTCCGCCCCCCAGTCATTCTCCTTGCCGCTCTGAACAAGTAGCATATCCACGGGGATGGTGAGGAGTTTGTGGTGTTAGTTGTAGTTTTTTTTTATTTCTTCTATCAAGAGTTTGTTATTTTAAAATAGTGCTGGTATGTACTATTTACTCTGAAACAGAAAGAGATGAAGAGTTCTGTTTAAAAGAGGAGTATGATTTTAGCAGCAGTAACTAAAATCGATTGCTGTTCCCACACAGGACTGTTGAGATGAGAGAACTTCAGTTGGGGGGAACAGTTTGCAGACTTTTCTGCTCAAGGTATGACTAGCCATTTTCTAACAAGACTGTGTAATGCTGGAAGGCTGTCATTTTTCCCTCATGGGGATGGGTAAGCCATTTTCTTAGACTCAGATAGAATAAAGGGCTTATTATGGGCTATTAACTGGTGGACACTCTTAAGGGCTAAATCGATTGTTTATTTAAGTTTTTATGTAAAGTTTGAAGTGGATTTCACACTTTTATTATTTGGGGAACGTTTTTTATCGTCAGGCACTAGTTAAGACACCTTCCCAGTCAGGAAGGGCCTTTCACTGTATTAGGCAGAGCCTCATTTTCGCGCCATTATTGCGCAGTTTCTTTTAAGTACAATGCATGCAGATGCATGTGAGAGGGTCTGGTGTCCACTGAAAACGTTCCTAGAGGGCTTGAAATACCCCCCTGGGATAGTTGAAGTCACAACAAAGGCTGTGGCTGGGACTGTAGTGGGGTTAAAATTGCAAACGGCTCCGGTTTCCACATTTTAAGGGTTAACAGTTTGAAAATTGGGGTGCAATACTTTGAATGCATTAAGACATTGTGGTGAAAATTTGGTAAAGATTGGATAATTCCTTCATAGTTTTTCACATATTCAGTAATAAAGTGTGCCCTGTTTAACATTTAAAGAGACAGTAACGGTTTTGTTTTAAAACGGTTTTTGTACTTTATTAGCCAGTTTAAGCCTGTTTAACATGTCTGTACCTTCAGATAGATCATGTTCTGTATGTATGGAAGCCAATGTGGTTCCCCCTTCAAATATATGTGATAATTGTGCCATAGCGTCCAAACACAGTAAGGACAGTATTGTCACAAATAGTAAGGTTGCCCAGGATGATTCCTCAGATGAAGGAAGTAGAGATAGTTCTACATATTCTCCTTCTGTGTCTATACCAGTTATGCCCGCGCAGGCGACCCCTAGTACTTCTAGCGCGCCAATGCTTGTTACTATGCAACAATTGACGGCAGTAATGGATAACTCCATAGCTAATATTTTATCCAAAATGCCAGCATTTCAGAGAAAGCGCGATTGCTCTGTTTAAATACTGTAGAGCAGGAGGGCGCTGATGATAATTTTTCTGTCATACCCTCACACCAGTCTGAAGTGGCAGTGAGGGAGGGTTTGTCAGATGGAGAAATTTCTGATACAGGAAGAATTTCTCAGCAGGCAGAACCTGATGTTGTGACATTTAAATTTAAATCAGAGCATCTCCGCGCATTACTTAAGGAGGTGCTATCTACTCTGGATGATTGTGACAATCTGGTCATCCCAGAAAACTTGTGCAAGATGGACAAGTTCCTAGAGGTCCCGGTGCACCCTGATGCCTTTCCGATACCTAAACGGGTGGCGGACATAGTGAATAAGGAGTGGGAGAAGCCAGGCATACCTTTTTGTCCCTCCTCCTATATTTAAGAAATTGTTCCCTATGGTCGACCCCAGGAAGGACATATGGCAAACAGTCCCTAAGGTCGAGGGGGCGGTTTCTACACTAGCCAAACGCACGACCATTCCCATTGAGGACAATTGTGCTTTCAAGATCCTATGGATAAAAAATTGGAGGGTTTGCTTAAAAAGATTTTTGTACAGCAAGGTTACCTCCTTCAACCTATTTCGTGCATTATTCCTGTCACTACAGCGGCGTGGTTCTGGTTCGAGGAACTGGAAAAGTCGCTCACTAGGGAGACTCCGTATGAGGAAGTCATGGACAGAATTCACGCACTTAAGTTAGCTAATTCCTTTATTTTAGACGCCGCTTTGCAGTTAGCGAGATTAGCGCGAAAAATTCAGGGTTTGCAATTGTGGCGCGCAGAGCGCTCTGGCTAAAGTCTTGGTCGGCAGATGTATCTTCCAAGACAAAATTGCTTAATATCCCTTTCAAAGGTAAGACATTTTTGGGCCAGAATTGAAAGAAATTATTTCAGACATCACTGGGGGAAAGGGCCATGCCCTCCCACAGGATAGGCCTTTCAAGGCTAAGAATTTTCGTTCCTTTCGCAATTTCAGGAACGGACCGGCTTCTAACTCGGCAGCCTCTAGACAAGAGGGTAACTCTTCCCAGACTAAACCAGCTTGGAAACCAATGCAAGGCTGGAATAAGGGTAAACAGGCCAAGAAGCCTGCTGCTGCTACCAAGACAGCATGTAGGGGTAGCCCCCGATCCGGGACCGGATCTAGTAGGGGGCAGACTCTCTCTATTTGCTCAGGCTTGGGCAAGAGATGTTCAGGATCCCTGGACACTAGAAATAGTCTCTCAGGGTTATCTTCTAGAATTCAAGGAACTACCCCCAAGGGGAAGGTTCCACATTTCTCACTTATCTTCAAACCAAATAAGTAGACAGGCATTCTTACATTGTGTAGAAGACCTGTTAAAGATGGGAGTGTTACACCCAGTTCCAACTGTGGAACAAGGTCAGGGGTTTTTACTCAAATCTGTTTGTAGTTCCCAAAAAAGAGGGAACTTTCAGACCAATTCTGGATTTAAAAATTCTAAACAAATTTCTCAGAGTTCCATTGTTCAAAATGGAAACCATTCGAACAATTTTACCTACAATCCAGGAGGGTCAATATATGACTACCGTGGATTTAAAGGATGCGTATCTACATATTCCTATCCACAAAGATCATCATCAGTTCCTAAGGTTTGCCTTTCTGGACAAACATTATCAGTTCGTGGCTCTCCCTTTTGGACTAGCCACTGCTCCCAGAATTTTCACAAAGGTGCTCGGGTCCCTTCTAGCGGTTCTAAGACCAAGGGGCATTGCAGTGGCACCTTATCTGGACGACATTCTAATTCAAGCGTCGTCTCTTTCCAAGGCAAAGGCTCATACAGACATTGTTCTATCCTTTCTCAGATCTCACGGGTGGAAGGTGAACGTAGAAAAGAGTTCCCTGTCTCCGTCGACAAGAGTTCCCTTTTTGGGAACAATAATAGATTCTTTTGAATGAAGATCTTCCTGACAGAAGTCAGAAAGTCAAAGCTTCTAAACGCTTGTCAAGTTCTTCTCTCTATTCTGCAGCCTTCCATAGCTCAGTGCATGGAAGTAGTAGGCTTGATGGTTGCAGCAATGGACATAGTTCCTTTTGCTCAAATTCATCTAAGACCATTACAACTGTGCATGCTCCAGTAGACAGGATCACCTGTCTCAGGGAATGAGTTTCTGCAGACCAAAGTGGGTCATTGTCACGACCGACGCCAGTCTATCAGGCTGGGGCGCGGTCTGGGATTCCCTGAAAACTCAGGGTTTATGGTCTTGGGAAGAGTCTCTTCTCCCGATCAACATCCTGGAACTGAGAGCGATATTCAATGCTCTCCGGGATTGGCCTCTTCTAGCGAAGGCCGGATACATAAGATTCCAGTCAGATAACATGACGACTGTAGCTTACATCAACCATCAGGGAGGAACAAGGAGTTCCTTGGCGATGAGAGAGGTATCCAAGATCATCAAATGGGCGGAGGATCACTCCTGCCACCTATGTGCAATCCACATCCCAGGAGTAGACAACTGGGAGGCGGATTATCTGAGTCGTCAGATTTTCTATCCGGGGGAGTGGGAACTCCACCCGGAGGTGTTTGCCCAGTTGACTCAATTATGGGGCATTCCAGACATGGATCTGATGGCATCTCGTCAGAACTTCAAGGTTCCTTGCTACGGGTCCAGATCTAGGGATCCCAAGGCCACTCTAGTGGATGCATTAGTGGCGCCTTGGTCGTTCAACCTAGCTTATGCGTTTCCACCGTTCCCTCTCCTTCCCAGGCTTGTAGCCAGGATCAAACAGGAGAAGGCCTCAGTGATTCTGATAGCTCCTGCGTGGCCGCGCAGGACTTGGTATGCAGACCTGGTGAAGATGTCATCGGCTCCACCATGGAAGCTACCTTTGAGACAGGATCTTCTAGTACAAGGTCCATTCGAACATCCAAATCTAATTTCTCTGCAGCTGACTGCTTGGAAATTGAACGTTTGATTTTATCCAAGCGTGGGTTTTCAGATTCAGTGATATATATTCTGATCCAAGCCAGAAAACCTGTGTCTAGAAAGATTTACCATAAAATATGGAAAAGATATATCTTTTGGTGTGAATCCAAGGGATTCTCCTGGAGTAAGATTAAAATTCCTAAGATCCTCTCCTTTTTCCAAGAAGGTTTGGATAAGGGATTGTCAGCGAGTTCTCTAAAAGGACAGATTTCTGCTTTATCTGTCTTGTTATACAAACGACTGGCAGCTGTGCCAGAGGTACAAGCTTTTGTACAGGCTTTTGGTCAGAATCAAACCTGTTTACATACCCTTGACTCCTCCTTGGAGTCTAAATTTAGTTCTTTCAGTTCTTCAGGGGGGTTCCGTTTTGAACCCTTACATTCCATAGATATCAAGTTGCTATCTTGGAAAGTTCTGTTTTTGGTTGCTATTTCTTCTGCTAGAAGAGTTTCTGAATTATCTGCTTTGCAGTGTGATCCACCCTATCTGGTGTTCCATTCAGATAAGGTTATTTTGCGTACCAAGCCTGGTTTTCTTCCAAAAGTTGTTTCCAACAAGAATATTAACCAGGAAATAGTTGTTCCTTCTCTGTGCCCGAACCCAGTTTCAAAGAAGGAACGTTTGTTACACAATTTAGATGTAGTCCGTGCTTTAAAGTTCTATTTAGAAGCAACAAAGAATTTTAGACAAACCTCATCCTTGTTTGTCGTTTACTCTGGTAAGAGGAGAGGACAAAAAGCTATTGCTACCTCTCTTTCTTTCTGGCTGAAAAGCATTATCCGATTGGCTTATGAGACTGCCGGACGGCAGCCTCCTGAACGAATCACAGCTCACTCCACCAGGGCTGTGGCTTTCACATGGGCCTTCAAGAACGAGGCTTCTGTTAATCAGATATGGAAGGCAGCGACTTGGTCTTCTCTGCACACTTTTGCCAAATTTTACAAATTTGATATTTTTGCTTCTTCGGAGGCTGTTTTTGGGAGAAAGGTTTTGCAAGCCGTGGTGCCTTCTGTTTAGGTAACCTGATTTGCTCCCTCCCTTCATCCGTGTCCTAAAGCTTTGGTATTGGTTCCCACAAGTAATGGATGACGCCGTGGACCGGACACACCAATGTTGGAGAAAACAGAATTTATGCTTATCTGATAAATTACTTTCTCCAACGGTGTGTCCGGTCCACGGCCCGCCCTGGTTTTTTTAATCAGGTTTGAAAAATTTTTCTTTTTCTTTATACACTACAGTCACCACGGCACCCTATAGTTTCTCCTTTTTCTCCTAACCGTCGGTCGAATGACTGGGGGGCGGAGCCAGAGGGGGAGCTATATGGACAGCTCTTGCTGTGTGCTCTCCTTGCCTTTCCCTGTAGGGGAGGAGAATATCCCACAAGTAATGGATGACGCCGTGGACCGGACACACCGTTGGAGAAAGTAATTTATCAGGTAAGCATAAATTCTGTTTTTACAAATGTGTGCTAAAAGCAACCACTAGATGGAGCTGGTTTGCAAGAAATCACAAACAAATCAATGCATAACAGCCACTTCTGAGGATTTTTTTATTTAGGAAAAAATCGTGACTCTCGTGGTTTTAAAATAGCGGTGATTAATCACGGTTTTAAATCGCATATGCGATTAATCGTGCAGCCCTATTTGGAAGGTTTTTACTTCTTGGTGTAATAAACAATTTTTTTTTTGCTGGGATTCTTTCAGAATTCCAAGAATTATTTTGTTTTTACAAGAAGATCTAGTCAAGGACTTTGCTGCAAGTTCGTTAAAGGGGCACATTTTTTTTCTTTTTTTATTCATAAGTTAATTGGTAAGATTCCTGACATTCAGACTTTGTTCAAGCTCTAGTCAGAATACAACTGGTAATTAAGACAATTTCTTCTCTTTAGAACCTTAATTCATAAGTTAATTGGTAAGATTCCTGACATTCAGACTTTGTTCAAGCTCTAGTCAGAATACAACTGGTAATTAAGACAATTTCTTCTCTTTAGAACCTTAATTGATTTTTAGAGTTTTGTAAGCTTCTCCTTTTGAGCCAGTGCATGGTTTAGACATTCTGTTTTTTGTCTAGGAAGTTATGGGTAAATACCCATATTAACTTTAAGAACCCAATATGGATATTTACCTAAAATCAGGAATTTGTATTTCCTTCTATTTGTCCTCATCCAAAAAAGACTTTTGTATAATTTAGATGTTGTAAGAGCATTACACTTTTATTTACAAGCTACAAAGGAATTTGCAATCCTTTAGTTTATTTGTTCTTTCATTGGTCCAAGCTTGCTGTTACTTTACCTTCCTAGCTAAAGCATTTGATACGTAAGGCTTACTTGCATGCAGGAAGGTCTTC
Source organism: Bombina bombina (assembly GCF_027579735.1). Taxonomy (NCBI): domain Eukaryota; kingdom Metazoa; phylum Chordata; class Amphibia; order Anura; family Bombinatoridae; genus Bombina; species Bombina bombina. Next base: position 621,352,188 of record NC_069500.1, on the reverse strand, counting down.
TCCAATGAAAATTTCATCCCTTTCTACTAGATCAGTTTTCGACTTCTTGGGCCTTTTAAAAATGAAGCTTCTGTTAAACAGATTTGCAAAGCAGCAACTTGGTTTTCTTTTCTATTTAGGGCTAGATTACAAGTGGAGTGTTATTTAACACTCCAGCTCGATAAAAGTAAATGGAGCAAAAAAAGTGTGGAGATGAAACCTAACACCCTACTCGCATGCAAACACTATCACACATTCTCAAGTGTGCTAACCCAACATGAAAGTATGAATATTTCACATTCCAATGTTCTTCATAGCACAATATGTTCTATTTATTCATTAATACATACATATACAGTATATACAGTATATATATATATATATATATATATATATATATATATATATATATATATATATATATATATATATATATCAAACAGGAGACAGCACTCACTGGGCTTCATAAATACAAAACTTGCTTTTAATTAGTGACGTTTCAGGGAATGCTTCCTCTTCATCATACCAACACACCAGAGTGAACACAAAATTTATTTATTTATACCCTCAAGTGACCCTCCCCACTCTCCCCATTGCTAAGGCAATCAGCCCAAACAGATAATTTACAGTACATAATAATACAATATCACACAGTGAAAGTGATACAATCATGTATTGAATAAATACAAGCAAAATGTGACATATATAGCAAAGCAGGGCAGACATAAATACAATTGATAAACATGTGTCCGTGTGGAATAACAATCCACTACCTCCTGATACGAGTGAATTCGAAAGTATGTGTCTGATAACGATAATCATCTATCATGGAAGACCGGGATAGCAATACTAAAGAGTATAGTGTAGGAGTCTATCCAGAGGCAATAAAGTAAACCATGGAATAAACAATGTATATAGTAAGCAACCGTAGGGGAATAAGGTACCAAAACCTACCGCTGCATAGAGGACTAGATGCAAACCATACCGGAATGTTAAAAAGCAATCACCAGGACAGTAGTGAGTGGACATAGATCACCGCAGCGTGAAAGGGTGTACTATGCAGCGCATGGGCAGTTATACTTAGAATCGGATAGGAGCGCAAGAGACATACACTATGGGGCGAATGGTGTGGTTCCTAATTGGAGGAAATAGACAAGCCCCACACCGCTAAAGATTAAGTGTGTCTATAACAAAGTACAAACTGCTTGATGTACATAAGGGGGGATGGACCGCCACTATAAAGTGTGTGTGACATATAACGCTCGATCCAGGGGATGCAATTGAAATAATAGTAAGACAAATAGCGAGAAAGAGAGGCATATAACCAAGGCAGGAAACATGAACCCAATGTAAGAGAGAATAGTTGCAGATGCCAAACAAATGTACATGGTGCATACAAAATAGCTATAATAATGCTAATAATACTAATAATGGGCCCAAAATATATTACAAAACAGTTCCACTGCACATAATGAGATACATAGGTGGCAAACACAGACCTGAAAATATACACAGCGTATATAAAAAATACAAAATATGTGGACACGCAGTAGGGCACAGGCAATCAATATTTAAGTGCAGCACAACAGATATGAGTAACAAGAGGTGGCCCCAAAACAGGGACCAAAACTATTAGACATGTCACATAGGGGGATAAAGTGGCCAATCAGATTAGACCACATACAATCACTACAGAAAGCAGTGCCAGTCAATGTCCATGTTCAGTCCTCTGGGGTGGATTGTATCTAGCTTATGGATCCATTCAGCCTCCCTTTGCAGTAAAAGTTTGTCCCTATCACCACCTCTGAGCAGAGGTGGGATGTGATCTATAAGCATATATCTCAAGTCTGTCACAGTGTGATCATGTTCGAAGAAATGTCTTGCGACTGGTTGGTCACTCCTACCCATATCAATCGCAGTCCGAATTGCACACCTATGGTTGGCCATACGTTTTTTAATGTCATCTGAAGTTTTTCCGATATAAAAAAGGCCACAAATGCAGTTCAACATGTATATAACATATTTAGTGGTAGATGTCAGATGGTGTTTTATCGGGAATCTTTCATTAGTGTGTGGATGTGTCAGGATTGGTTATAATTACTTTGGGATGTATCACAACTGCAGAAGCTAAGACAATATTAAAAATATAAGTTTTGTATCACCCTTAGTTATAACTTCCTATGAGGCAGAAAGGTATGCAGTTTTGGGTGAATTGTTGTGTATAGAATATACTGACAGTCCGAAACTCACATGAGCTGACTGATCGATTTATCAGTTGAAGAACTGGTTACCTACTTGTTGTTAGCAAGAGTGGCAGGTAATTTGAGTGCTGCTGTTTAGTAGATCTCAAATTAGTGAAGCAAAGCAGCGGAGTGCTCAGTGACGATAGGAGTGATGTCACAATAGGGGCGAAGCCAAGTTCCGTGACCGGAGCGGTAGTGTGGTAAATCTTCCTTTGGTAAGTTCGTGGTAAAGTGGAGTAAGGGGGAGACAGGTTATCGAGTAACCGGTAGGCAGCCAGGGAGTATGTCACAGAGGATCAAAGTTAACAGTGATTACTTGCTTGCAAGGTAGCGTATACACGCTGGTCCTGAACACTTTCCTTCTATGTTGGCTGTAGATATTCCTTCACAACAAAAGTATCAGCTGGTTTACGGTTGCGGTCCCGTAGGTTGTTGCTGAGTTATAAACCTATGTGGTAAAAGGCTGAAGTAACCGACTGTGATGAAGCAAACGTAGCTGCTTTGAGCTCAGTGTAGCATCTAGCTGAAACCAACTAATGATAATACTAAGCACCTGGGTCTGTGAGCAAGGTGCATTTGTAGGGAAAGGGGGTTGGGTTAAAACACACAGAACAGAGATTCTGACGTAATCCCTGACAGGATTTCTAAAGTAGCTACCCTGTAACATAGAATTGCAGGTGGTGCAGCTGGGACATCTAAATGAGCCCCTCCTAGTCGTAGTGGTTCTAATTACCTTGCTGTAGCTTCTGACGGGGTTGGTGGTCATCAGGATATCTCTGAGGTTTCTCCCTCGTTTATAGCCGATCCTTGGCTATAAACGAGGGAGAAACCTCAGACTAGAAGGGGCTCATTTAGATGTCCCAACTGCACCACCTGCAATTCTATGTTACAGGGTAGCTACTTTAGACATCCACACACTAATGAAAGATTCCCGATAAAACAACATCTGACATGTACCACTAAATATGTTATATACATGTTGAACTGCATTTGTGGCCTTTTTTATATCGGAAAAACTTCAGATTACATTAAAAAATGTATGACCAACCATAGGTGTGCCATTCGGACTGCGATTGATAAGGGTAGGAGTGACCAACCAGTCGCAAGACATTTCCATCGAACATGGTCACACGGTGACAGACTTGAGATTTATGCTTATAGATCACACCCCACCTCTGCTCAGAGGTGGTGATAGGGACAAACTTTTACTGCAAAGGGAGGCTGAATGGATCCATAAGCTAGATACGATCCACCCCAGAGGACTGAACATGGGCATTGACTGGCACTGCTTTCTGTAGTGATTGTATGTGGTCTAATCTGATTGGCCACTTTATCCCTGTCATGCGACTATCCCTTTAACTAGGGGCATGGTCTTGTTTCCAGTCCTTGCTATAAAAAGGCACCTTTCCAAATACCAAATTGCTTGGTAATGTTTAGGTGTAGTTCATTTGCAACACCTTGTTCCTAAGCTCACTCAATATTGGCTATTTCTTAGTTTGTTGTATTGAGTACGTTTGCAAATTTCTAGTTATTCTAAAACTCTTCTTTGAAGTCTAAAGTTTCACTCGTGCTGGAAAGTATTCTACTACTCCGCCTTCAGCTAATTCCAGATCAGCTGTAATTGACTTCCTACCTTTGAACGCCATCAGCTGGCATGCAGACGGCTGCAGCAGTTACGGAACTTGTCAGCAACCCTCTACTCCTGGTCCGTTGTAGTTCCGTATCTCTCAGACCGAAAATCCTTAATCCAGATCTGCAACAACTAAATAGTAAGTCCGTTCTTACCACCTTGCTTCCAAGCTATCCTGTGATCTTGTTACATAACAGCACCTGTTTTCCTTCTGTTGCTAGTTTCTTAGGATTGTCAGTAACTTGTATTCATTCAGCACACATTGCTCTCTTTCCATCTAGTATTTGTTACTATTTGTATCGTATATCTGTAGCAATTGTTACTTAAATTTAACACATTGAGGCAAACTGGGGATTTCAGTGCTGAACCACCACTTAAATCCAATGTATATTGTGTTAAAGCGACACTAAACCCACAATTTTTCTCTCATGATTCAGATATGATTCAGAGCATGCAATTTTAAGCAACTTTCTAATTTACTCCTATTATCAATTTTTCTTTGTTCTCTTGCTATCTTTATTTAAAAAGCAGGAATGTGATGCATAGGAGATGGCCTATTTCTTCTACAAGATACGACGAGTCCACGGATTTCATCCTTACTTGTGGGATATTAACCTCCTGCTAACAGGAAGTGGCAAAGAGCACCACAGCAGAGCTGTATATATAGCTCCTCCCTTCCCTCCACCCCAATCATTCTCTTTGCCTGTGTTAGTAATAGGAAGAGGTAAAGTGAGGTGTTAGTTTTAGATTCTTCAATCAAGAAGTTTTTTATTTTAAATGGTACCGGTGAGTACTATTTTCCTCAGGGAGATATGGAATGAAGAAGATTTCTGCCCTGAGGTTGATGATCTTAGCAGATGTAACTAAGATACATTTTGGTTCCCACAGAGCTTCTGAAGGTAGTGCAAGAGAAATATTCAGTGTGGAGAACGGTGTCATGCTACAAGCAGCATTGAGGTATGTTCAGTCTTTTATTTATGAGGACACTTGTTATATCAGAACTGGCTGACATTTTTCCCTGCAAGGGAATGGGTAAGCAGTAGACCTGTATCACTGAGGGTGTTACTGAAAATCCTGTGTTTTATACATATTGCTTTGACATATCTGTATTGGGGCTTGACATTTATATATTTATTAGTTAAAGTCAGTAGGGCTGCAGTTTCTTGTTAAAAGATTTTAAGTACAGGGGACCACATGGCTTTCTTTCTCTTGCAAGATGTATCGAGTCCACGGATTCATCCAATACTTGTGGGATATTCTCCTTCCTAACAGGAAGTGGCAAAGAGAGCACCCACAGCTGTCTATATATCTCCTCCCTTAGCTCCACCCCCCAGTCATTCTCTTTGCCTACTCTAAGTACTAGGAAGGGTAAAGTGAGTGTGGTGACAAAAATGTTAGTTTTTATTTTCTCAAGCAAAAGTTTATTTTAAATGGTACCGGTGTGTACTATTCACTCTCTGGAAGAAAAGGGATGAAGATTTCTGCAAGGAGGATGATGATCTTAGCACTTTGTAACTAAGATCCACTGCTGTTCCCACAGAGGCTGAGGAGTACAGGAAAACTTCAGTTGGGGGAACGGTTTGCATGCTAAGCTGCATTGAGGTATGTTCAGTCAATTTTTTTCTAGACAGACTGTGATAATTCTAGAAAAGGCTGGCAGTATCCCCATGAGGGAAGGGTAAGCTGTATTCAGACACTTAGTATGGAATCCCAGCTTGCTTTAAGGGCTCAGTTGTTACTGGTGACACTTATAGGAAAAACGTTTTTTTATTAAAAGATTAGCGTTTTGAGGGACTTTGAAGGGTCATTATGGCTTATTTAAGGGTTATTAACCCACATGGCTAGTTCAGAAACACTTTGGTGTGTTTCTTTTAGGCCCCACTAACATCGAGTGAGGTGGGAGGGGCCTATTTTCACGCCTCAGTTGCGCAGTTTCTTTTACACACAAGACATCCAGCTGCTTCTCCAGAGGGTCCTGCTGTATTTGAAGGCCTAAAGGAAGCTTTTTCCCCACAAATCTATCCCTAAGGGCAGGTAGGCGCCACAGCAGAGCTGTGGCAAGGTGCTGAACGTTTTTATACCGTTTTTTTTTAAGTTTTGTCAATCCGGTTTTTACATTAAGGGGTTAATCGTTTATTTGACTGGTGGGGCAATCTTACTAAGGCTTTATGATTCCACTGTAAAAATTTCGAAAAGTTTACTGCTTTTTTACACTGTTTTGCAGAGTTTGTGCATCTTTTTTTCTCTTAAAGGCACAGTACCATTTTTTTCTAAGTATTATTTACTTTGAATAAAGTGTTTTCCAAGCTTACTTGTTTCATTACTAGCCTGTTAACATGTCTGATATCAAGGAAACTCCTTGTTCAATGTGTTTAGAAGCCATTGTGGAACCCCCTCTTAGAATGTGTCCCACTTGCACTGATATGTCTATAAACTTTAAAGAGCATATTATAGCACTTAAAAATATAGCAATAGATGATTCTCAGACAGAAGGAAATGAGGTTATGCCATCTAGCTCTCCCCAAGTGTCACAACCAGTAACGCCTGCACAAGTGACGCCAAGTACCTCTAGTGCGTTGACTTTGTTTACTTTACAAGACATGGCCACAGTTATGAATACAACCCTCACAGAGGTTTTATCTAAACTGCCTGGGCTACAAGGAAAGCGCGACAGCTCTGGGTTAAGAACAAATGCTGAGCTTTCTGACGCTTTAGTAGCCATATCCGATATACCCTCACAATGTTCTGAAGTAGGGGTAAGGGATTTGCTATCTGAGGGAGAGATTTCTGCTTCAGCGAAGACGCTCCCTCAGATAGATTCTGATATGATGGCCTTTAAATTTAAGCTTGGGTTGCGGAGCCGAACCGGGAATGGAGATGGCAGCATAACTGAGCTGCTCCGTGCAGGACACTGCTAAAAGTAGCTAAAAAGTGGCTAAAACTTGGTGAACAAGACCTAGACTGTCAGCGGACACTTAGCTGAACAACAAGGAGGAAGTTTGAGACGTCTGAAGCCCGGTAAAATGTATGCAGAGGTGGAATAGAAGAGAGGCTTTACCGGGTTCTATAAGAGGAGGCGCCATCTTGACAACCTGCATGGGCAATAACTGCGACATAGAGGAGAGGAATATAACTGTGCTCCAGGTCGTAAGTCTATTTAACACTTATAGCCATTCTATTGGGGACCGGAGTGCAGTATGTATGTAACGTTAAGGCGGTAATTTAAGCTGACTATGTGAAGGGACAATTTCTGTGACGCATCAGATGCGATGTGACTCTGGTACAGAAGCGTGTTTCACCACATTATAAAGAAATAGCAAGCTTACTAAAAGAGGTCAAGAAACTTTAGCCCTCAGAGGGCTCAGCATCCAAGCAATCTGGCAGAGTAAAGTTATCGTATATTAAAGATCAAGAGACCCTGGATGAGCCCATGCAGGTTAGCATAAGGCTTTTCAAATACATAGCCCCAACTCACATAAATGTAAGGACTACTACATAAGGAAATTTGGGCTGCATATCAGGTTCACCCTTTATCACAGACAGGGTAAACTGCTAAAGTTATAATTAGTGGTCCCATACTCTGTGTTAACTTTGCATACTAAGAAGGTCTGAAGCTACAGATAGGGATCAGCTAAGAAATTTGCCGCATATGTAAAGTGTTTAGTCAATTACTGGCTCATTATAATAAAAGACTGATATTCTGCACTCTGTTAATAGTAAACTAAAGCTTGCCATAGTTAGAAGAGTCGCATATTCTGACATATTTCTGGGAGATAGAAGGAATAAACAACATAAAAGAAAATGGCAGCCAGAAAATTAAACAAACCCTCCACTACAGGGAAAGCAGCGGCAGCTAATCTGTTTTTTAAATCCTCTAAAGGGGAGAAAGTGGTGGAACCCCTAGACTCAGAACAAGTGGAGGACATAGAAGCAGATTTAGACTCCTAGACCTGTGAAGCTGATTTAATCCCAGTTACTCGTGCTGATATTAAAATGCTGGTCTCCAAGAAAGATATTGATAAGAATTTTGAAAAACTGTGGAATAAAATGGATTCCTTTCAGACCACTATCACCAACAGTCTTACAGAATTAAAGCATGAAATGCAGGATCTGGGTACTAGAGTTTCCACGTTGGAAGATAATGAGAATAGTATAGAGGAAAAAGTGACTACTATGAACCAAAGAACACAAGACCATCAGTTAGAATTGGATTCTCTCCAAGACAAGATGGAGGATTTGGAGAATCGCTCGCGGAGAAGCAATTTGAGGCTGAAAGGAGTCCCAGAGACCGTTTCGCAGCAAGACCTTCAGGGCTACTTAAAGCAACTGTTCAGGGCTGTCACTGGATCCTCAGAGGAAGATAACTTCCAGATAGAGAGGGCTCATAGGGCCCTGAAACCAAAACCAAGGGGTGACTACCCACCCAGAGACGTAGTGGTGAAATTACTTCGTTTCCCAGAAAAAGAGGCAATTCTTATGGCGGCCAGGAAGAACCCAAACTTCAAATATCAAGGGGTGGTTGTGCAGTTCTACCAAGATTTGTGTACACGCACATTGATGAGGAGAAGCTCACTTAGACCTCTCACACAACTGCTCCGGAAGCAACAAATAAATTACCGATGGGGGTTCCCCTTCACCCTACACATTATGCACGAGGGGAAAACCCTTTCGATAAAGGACAGGAAGGATATCCCGGAAATCTGTGAATATCTTGGTCTGGAGGCACCAGATCTTCCATCCACCCACAGCGATTCGGAAGCAGAACGACAAACACATAAGGAAAACAGCCATAAAAGAGCCAAATGGATCAAAGTCGCCAAAAATAAACCAAAATGACTTAGCTGTTGCTTCCTGAACCCCATGACGACAAGTTGCCGGTTTTCCTGGACAGATCAGTGGCAGATGAGTATACAAGACTAACTGTTTTAAATTCTCTTCTATTTAGGGTAGAGCAGCAATAGCAAAGACTCTGTTGATATAATAAAGGACACTGTTTTACCTCGATCATTGAAGCATTGAACATTTTGAAATTTACCCAGTGACCATGTCCTTGTTTCACTATAGAATAAAGAAAAATACCTTTATAGCTAATTTAGTTTTACTTAAGATGTTTAGAATTCCCTCACGAGGCTACTTGCCTAGAGTTAGTATCCTATATTGGTGTTCTCTCCCTCTGTGTTTATTCCCTTTTACTTATATTTTTTTTGCAGGGGTTAGATGAACAGCAAATGTTATAATTGTGCGATAAGCCTGAACAATTGTTATGTTATACTTAAAATGTTTAGTTTTTCTTTTTTTAGGTTGTTTAGTCTGTGTGGTTCAATGGGTTATTGGGGTTTGCACAGGTTGTTACTGGTCCAGGCAAATGTACCATTAATATAACAAATGACACCTACACTCACAATCCTCTCGCATAATGTGAGGGGCTTAAACACAAATATTAAGCGCAAGACAGCAGTTAATCAATATTTGAGGTTAAAGGCTAAAATAGTTTTCCTCCAGGAAACACATTTTACTCAAGCATTGATTCCCAAATTCTGGCATAGGCATTACCCAACAAATTACCATTCCACCACAGACCAAAAAAAGAGGGGAGTTTCAATCTTAATCCATTCATCCTTACACTTTATAAAAGAAGAAGTAATAACAGACCCAAAGGGGAGGTTTCTGATAGTGAGAGGGAGGATACATGATACGAGGGTCACGCTCTGTAATGTATACGCCCCGAATGAACAGCAACACTCATTTTTCAAACAGATTTCATATCACCTTACTCAATGGTCCCAAACTAGAACAATCTTGGCTGGAGACTTTAATATATCACTTTCGCCACATGTTAGAGACTTGACAAATAAAATATCAAAGAAACTGCATAGACAAAAAGCAATAGCCAATTCAATCAGAGATTCATTAGCTTCACATAATCTAGTAGATACTTGGGAGACCCTTAACGGGGAAACGACAGATCACACATTTTACTCGCATGCACACAAGTCATATACCCGACTGGATTATATAACCGTTAGTCAGATGATGATCCCTAATATTATAAGCGCTTCTATATTTCCCTGTGTTTGATCAGACCATTCTATGGTACAGGTAGAGTTCAGGGGACTACTTAATTATCAAAGACAGAGATCTTGGACATACGACCCACATATTCTTAATAATTCTCAGGCCCTTGATCGGATGAACAAACTACTTAAAGAATACTGGGAGTTTAATAGGCGGTCTACATTAAATCAACTTTCCTCCTGGGCAGCACACAAACCTTATATGAGAGGAATGTTTATACAAGAAAAGACTAGGATTAGGAAACTTTCTCATAAGACTATAGACCAACTCCAAGGGGAAATACATATATTAGAAACACAACATAAACGAACCTTATCGGCAGCCACTTTTAAATTATTACAGACTAAAAGAAAGCCATTAGCAAAGATTTTAAATGATTCGGCTATAAAAGCTATCCAAAGATTAAAGACCTCTTATTTTGTTTATTCAAATAAACCTGATAAATATTTAGCCAATAAACTAAGGGAAAGAGTGAAATTGCATTCTATTCCGACCATCCAGAATAGAGCAGGAACTAAAACATCAAATCCACAAGAGATCACGGATACTTTTGCATCCTATTATGAATCACTTTATGATGGTAAAAAAGTTAGCAGAACTCCTCAGACACAAATTAAGACATTAGAATTTTTAAAACAAGCCCATATTAGGGAAATATCTACCACAAATAAAGATAGCTTGAATGCGGAGATAACTACCCAGGAAATCCTTAATGTTTTGAAGGATCTTAAGGTAGGTAAGGCAGCAGGCCCTGACGGCCTAACCAGTGAATATTATAAGGCCTATAAAAAGGAGTTAGTTCCGCACATAAAGACATTCTGTAATGATATCATGAAAGGAGTGGAGATCCCTACGGACTTACTAAGAGCCAAGATTGTAGTTATTCCCAAGCCAGGAAAGATCCTACACAATGCAAGAACTACAGACCGATTTCCTTAATTAATCAGGATATAAAAATACTAACAAAAATATTGGCTAACAGACTTAAGTCGGTACTCCTGAGCATTATTCACCCTGATCAGGTAGGGTTCATTCAGGGAAGGGAAGCCCCGGACAATGTCCGAAGAACTATAGACTTGACGGAATGTTTAAAAATTAGGAAAACGCCTTCTCTGCTCCTATCGCTGGACGCGGAGAAGGCGTTTGATGGAATTGACTGGTCATACATGATAGAGGTCCTGATGAGTTATGGATTTGAGGGGCGACTTTTTACAGGCAATCAAGGGAATATACTCAACACCTTCGGCAACAATTAGTGCAGCAGGGTACCAATCTAGAACTTTACCAATATTGAATGGTACCAGACAGGGCTGCCCCCTGTCCCCACTGTTGTTCGCTCTTTGTATCGAACCGTTCGCGTCCAGAATTAAAAGATCAGATGATATTAATGGAGTTAGGATAGGAAAAAAAGAATATAAATTATCGTTGTTTGCAGACGATATTCTGTTGACACTAACTAAACCTTTAAATTCCATGATGCATCTATACAAGATACTACAAGAATTTTCGGAAATATCTGGCTATAAGGTAAATATAGATAAGTGCGAGGCCTTGCCGATATCAATCCCCTCACATACGAAAAAGTTATTAGAGATCAACTTCGATATTTCATGGGTCAAGCAATCCCTTACATACTTAGGTATAAAGCTAGCAGACTCTAGTCATAAGCTCTATCAACTAAATTATATCCCTTTATATCACAAAATTAGACAGGAGTTACAAAATTGGAAGAAAGGCATCTTTTCGTGGTATGGCCGTTTGTCATCAATAAAAATGAATATACTTCCTAGAATTATGTACTTATTCCGTGCTTTACCAATTAGGGTCCCCTACCACGACTTAAAGAAACTACAAGCGGATCTCCACTCCTTCTTGAGGGGAAACAGGGGAGCAAGAATTGCATCACAGATACTAGCTCAACATAGACAGTGGGGGGGTGTGGGAGTTCCAAACTTAGCAGATTACTATCAAGCCTCAAGGACAGCTCAAACGACACTCCTAAGTAAACAGTTGAGTGAAGTAGTGTGGACTAAAATAGAGAGAGACCTGGCAAAACAGGAACATTCGGATGGTATTTTGTGGGAATCAGACAAAGAGGGCAGGTGTCACTTAGGTTTCTTTCCTACCATATTAGAGTCACAAAGGTGCTGGAAAATGGCCATGAAATCCCAAACGCTCTTACCTACTCACTCATGGATCAGGCCCATAAAGTATCTTTTACCGAAAGAACTGCATAGTTACGTAGGTAAATGGACAAACAAGGGATTATATAGAGTAGCAGATCTGGTGGTACAGGGAAGTATAGCAACCTATAACCATTTACGAGACATCCTACAGCCGGACAAACTACATTGGTTTGCGTATCTTCAGATTTTTTCTGCATTAAATAGTTACATCAAACTTCACAAGAGTCAACTTAGCACAAGTTTAGAAAGAATATGCAAGTCAGAGCTTAGAGAAAAAGGGGTGATTTCCAGGATATATATAGACATTCAAGCTGATAAGCTTGTCACCAAATCCAACATAATTCTGAGATGGGAGGAGGACCTGGGTATTACACTCCCGAGGGAAGAGTGGGACCAGATATTCCACAAATCTTGTAAGGGCCTGGCAAGCGCAGATTTATGGGAAAACACTATAAAAACAATATTTAAAACAATTTTTAGATGGTACTTAACCCCGATTAACACTTCTCATTTTTCGACTAATAAGAGCAAATTATGTTATAGAGGGTGTGGGGAACGGGGCTCATATAGGCATATGTGGTGGGATTGTACAATAATTAGGAATACATGGACTAGGTTAAATGATTTACTAAGCTACCTATTAGACGAACACATAACATTGACCATGGACCAAGCACTTTTAAACAGAGACCTGCCAGGATTTATACCGTCAATTAATAAGTTTCTTAAAATTTTATGCACAATAACTAGAATATGCTTAGCTAAGTATTGGAAAATAGGTAACCCGTCTTGGACGGAAGTTACAGATAAGATTCAGGATACATATTCTTTGTCAGAGGGGGCGTCGCGAATGCAAGGTAATGTGGAACAATTTCAGAAAATCTGGTATTACTGGATTTTAAAAGGGAACAGTCCAAAGAGATAAAGGTTGTTATAGGACAAGGGATACCCTATGATAAGGGGTACCAATATAGAAAGAGGGCCATTTATGAAGTCATAGGATCTTTATCATGATGCTATCCCAAAACCCAACTAATAATACTAATAAGCCACTATAAACTGTAAAATAGATACACAGACAACTGTTTTTTCTTTTTTTTTTCTTTTTTTTTTCTTCTCTTTATTTTTTGTTTTTTATTAGTTATAAACATGTTAGTGGTAATGGTATATGTTTATTAAGTTGAAATGTTAAACAAAAAAATAGGGTAAAAATCATTTCCAGGGCACAAAGGAAATTATTTGTAACTAATCTCTCAGGCCTAAGATACAGGAGAACTAACGGTAGCTGTGGTCTCTAAGATAATAGTCAAGAAATATACTACAGAGATGCATCCAGCTTTACAAAATATGGACTTGAGCAAAGACTGGAAGAGCAATTATGATAAACTGATTTGTAATCTGTATAAGAATTGTAGACTTCTGCCGTTAATGTAATTGATGAATAATGGGTATTTGTATGTGCTTTTGGAATTGAAATAAAAATTATTTTAACATAAATTTAAGCTTGAACACCTCCACTTGTTGCTCAGGGAGGTATTAGCGACTCCGGATGATTGTGACCCTATAGTGGTCCCAGAGAAATTGTGTAAAATGGACAAATATTTAGAGGTTCCTGTTTACACTGATGTTTTTCCAGTCCCTAAGAGGATTGCGAATATTGTTACTAAGGAGTCGGATAGACCAAGTATACCGTTCGCTCCCCCTCCGGTTTTTAAGAAAATGTTTCCCATATCTGACACCATGCGGGACTCGTGGCAGACGGTTCCTAAGGTGGAGGGAGCTGTTTCTACTCTCGCCAAGCGTACAACTATACCTATCGAAGACAGTTGTGCTTTCAAAGATCCTATGGATAAAAAATTAGAGGGACTCCTAAAGAAAATTTTTGTTCATCAAGGTTTTCTTCTCCAACCTATTGCGTGCATTGTTCCTGTAACTACTGCAGCTGCTTTCTGGTTCGAGGCTCTAGAAGAGGCTCTTCAGATGGAGACCCCATTAGAGGATATTATGGATAGAATTAAGGCCCTTAAGCTGGCCAATTCTTTCATTAAAGATGCCGCTTTTCAACTGGCTAAATTAGCGGCAAAGAATTCAGGTTTTACCATTTTAGCGCGCAGGGCGTTATGGCTTAAGTCCTGGTCTGCAGATGTGTCAACAAAATGTAAACTTTTGAACATCCCTTTCAAAGGTAAGACCCTATTCGGGCCTGAACTGAAAGAGATTATTTCAGACATCACTGGAGGGAAAGGCCATGCCCTCAGGATAAAACAAAACAAATGAGGAGCAAACAAAATAATTTTCGTTCCTTTCGGAACTTCAAGGGTGGTCCCACTTCAGCTTCCCCTGCTGCAAAGCAAGAGGGGAATTTTGCCCAATCCAAGTCAGTCTGGAGACCTAACCAGGCTTGGAACAAGAGTAAGCAGGCCAAGAAGCCTGCAGCTGCCTCCAAGACAGCATGAAGGGGTAGCCCCCGATCCGGGACCGGATCTAGTAGGGGGCAGACTCTCTCTCTTCGCTCAGGCTTGGGCAAGAGATGTTCACGATTCCTGGGCTTTAGAAATTGTGTCCCAGGGATATCTTCTGGACTTCAAAGACTCCCCCCCCCCCCCCAAAGGGAAGATTTCACATTTCTCAATTGTCTGCAAACCAGACGCTTTGTAGAAGACCTACATACCATGGGAGTGATTCGCCCAGTTCCAAAAGCGGAACAAGGGCTAGGGTTTTACTCAAACCTGTTTGTGGTTCCCAAAAAAGAGGGAACTTTCAAACCAATCTTGGATCTCAAAATTCTAAACAAATTCCTCAGTACCATCATTCAAGATGGAGACTATTCGGACTATTCTGCCTCTGATCCAGGAAGGTCAATATATGACTACCCTATTCACAGAGATCATCACCAATTCCTCAGATTCCCTTTCTGGACAGGCATTACCAGTTTGTGGCCCTTCCCTTCGGGTTGGCCACGGATCCCAGAATTTTCACAAAGGTGCTAGGGTCCCTTTTGGCGGTTCTAAGACCACGGGGCATAGCAGTGGCGCCTTATCTAGACGACATCTTAATTCAAGCGTCGACTTTCCAGCTAGCCAAGTCTCACACGGACATCGTGTTGGCTTTTCTAAGATCTCATGGGTGGAAGGTGAATATAAAAAAGAGTTCTCTCTTCCCTCTCACAAGAGTTTCCTTCCTAGGGACTCTGATAGACTCGGTAGAAATGAAAATATTTCTGACGGAGGTCAGGAAAACAAAACTCATAACCACCTGCCAAGCTCTTCATTCCATTCCTCGGCCATCAGTGGCTCAGTGTATGGAGGTAATCGGACTTATGGTAGCGGCAATGGACATAGTTCCTTTTGCCCGCCTACACCTCAGACCACTGCAACTATGCATGCTCGAACAGTGGAATGGGGATTATGCAGATTTATCTCCTCAAATACATCTGGATCAGGAGACCAGAGATTCTCTTCTCTGGTGGTTGTCTCAGGATCACCTGTCTCAGGGAATGTGTTTCCGCAGGCCAGAGTGGCTCATAGTAACGACAGATGCCAGCCTGCTGGGCTGGGGTGCAGTCTGGAACTCCCTGAAAGCACAGAGCTTATGGTCTCGGGAGGAAACTCTCCTCCCGATAAACATTCTAGAACTGAGAGCGATATTCAATGCGCTTCAGGCGTGGCCTCAGCTAGCTGCGGCCAAATTCATTAGATTTCAGTCAGACAACATCACGACTGTAGCTTATATCAATCATCAAGGAGGAACACGGAGTTCTCTAGCGATGATGGAGGTGACCAAAATAATTTGATGGGCGGAGACTCACTCCTGCCATCTTTCAGCAATCCATATCCCGGGGTAGAGAACTGGGAGGCGGATTTCCTAAGTCACTAGACTTTCCATCCGGGGGAGTGGGAGCTCAATCCGGAAGTATTTGCCCAGCTGACTCAGCTATGGGGCACACCAGAATTAGATCTGATGGTGTCCCGTCAGAACGCCAAGCTTCCTTGCTACGGGTCCAGGTCCCGGGATCCCCAGGCAGTACTGATAGATGCTCTAGCACTGCCCTGGTCCTTCAACCTGGCCTATGTATTTCCACCATTTCCTCTCGTTCCACGTCTGGTTGCCAGAATCAAGCAGGAGAGAGCTTCAGTGATTTTAATAGCACCTGCGTGGCCACGCAGGACTTGGTATGCAGATCTGGTGGACATGTCATCTGTTCCACCGTGGACTCTGCAGATGAGGCAGGACCTTCTAATCCAGGGTCCGTTCAAGCATCCAAATCTAATTTCTCTGTGTCTGACTGCTTGGAGATTGAACGCCTGATTTTATCAAAGTGTGGTATCATAAGATATGGCGAAAATATCTATATTGGTGTGAATCCAAGGATTACTCATGGAGAATTAGGATTCCTAGAATATTGTCTTTTCTCCAAGAAGGATTGGAGAAGGGATTATCAGCTAGTTCCTTAAAAGGACAGATATCTGCTTTGTCTATTCTTTTACACAAACGTCTGGCAGATGTCCCAGACGTTCAGGCGTTTAGTCAGGCTTTAGTCAGAATCAAGCCTGTATTCAAACCTGTTGCTCCGCCATGGAGCTTAAACTTAGTTCTTAAAGTTCTTCAAGGGGTTCCGTTTGAACCTATGCATTCCATAGATATTAAGCTTTTATCTTGGAAAGTTCTGTTTTTAGTAGCTATCTCTTCAGCTCGAAGAGTTTCTGAGTTATCTGCTTTACAGCGTGATTCACCTTATCTTGTTTTCCATGCAGATAAGGTGATTTTGCGTACCAAACCTGGATTCCTTCCTAAGGTTGTTTCTAATAGGAATATCAATTAGGAAATTGTTGTTCCTTCTCTGTTTCCTAATCATTCTTCCAAGAAGGAACGTCTGTTGCACAATCTTGATGTGGTTCGTGCTTTAAAGTTCTACTTACAAGCAACTAAAGATTTTTGTCAAACAACTTTGTTGTTTGTTGTCTATTCTGGTAAGCGGAGAGGTCAAAAGGCTACGGCTACCTCCCTTTCTTTTTGGCTGAAAAGCATCATCCGTTTGGCTTACGAGACTGCAGGCGAGCAGCCTCCTGAAAGGATTACTGCTCATTCTACTAGAGCAGTGGCTTCCACATGGGCTTTTACAAATGAGGCTTCTGTTGAACAGATTTGTAAGGCGGCGACTTGGTCTTTGCTTCATACTTTTTCCAAATTTTCCAAATTTGATACTTTTGCTTCTTCGGAGGTTATTTTTGGGAGAAAGGTTCTATAAGCAGTGGTGCCTTCCGTTTAGGTACCTGTCTTGTCCCTCCCTTCATCCGTGTCCTAAAGCTTTGGTATTGGTATCCCACAAGTATTGGATGAATCCGTGGACTCGATACATCTTGCAAGAGAAAACAGAATTTATGCTTACCTGATAACTTTCTTTCTCTTGCGATGTATCGAGTCCACGGCCCGCCCTGTCTGTTTTTAAGACAGGTAGTATATTTTTATTTAAAAAACTTCAGTCACCTCTGCACCCTATAGTTTCTCCTTTTTCTTCCTAGCCTTCGGTCGAATGACTGGGGGGTGGAGCTAAGGGAGGAGCTATATAGACAGCTCTGCTGTGGGTGCTCTCTTTGCCACTTCCTGTTAGGAAGGAGAATATCCCACAAGTATTGGATGAATCCGTGGACTCGATACATCACAAGAGAAAGAAATTTATCAGGTAAGCATAAATTCTGTTTTTTCAAACCACTTCCCATGCGGTTAAACAGACTGTTGAGACGACGTCCATGATGGCCGGGGCCTATTTCACGCGCTCAGACGCGCAGTTTAGTCTGACTAAGAAGGCAGCAGGCATTAGCTCCGGGGGGGGCCTAAAGTTGTGTTCTGATCACCAGATCGTTGTCGAGTCATTTTGCAGTACCCTGGGGGCAGGTAGACGCCACAGCAGAGCTGTGGCGAGGTGCATGGGTCATTTTTTCTGTTAAGATATATTTTTTGATTAAAATGTCTCTTAGAGGGTAAATTCACCTTTTACTTATAGGGTGCAATAATTTTTGGGCCAATTGAATTACTATATTTAATTGTTTAGCGTTTTTAAACGTTTTAGGCAGTTTGAGAAAAAATTGTTGCGTTTTTATTTCTTAAAGGCGCAGTACACATTTTTCTAAAAGTTGTTTGAATCAATAAATGAGGTGATTTACAACTATTTTGGCTATTACTAGTCTGTTCAACATGTCTGACATTGAGGAAACTAATTGTTCTATGTGTTTAGAAGCCATTGTGGAACCCCCTCTTACTTTGTGTACCTCTTGTACTGAAAGGGCCTTACAATGTAAAAAGCATATTTTAGGTAAAGAAAGTGTGCCTAAGGATGATTCTCAGTCTGAAGAGAATCAGGATATGCCATCTAATTCTCCCCAAGTGTCAGACAACCTTTAACGCCCACACAAGCGACGCCAAGTTCCTCAAATGCGTCTAATTCTTTTACTCTGCAGGACATGGCTGTAGTTATGTCAACTACCCTTACAGAGGTATTATCTAAGAAAGTTACCAGTGTTACAGGGTAAACGTAGTAGGACAGGAATTAATGTGAATACTGAGTCCTCTGATGCTTTGTTGGCTATTTCCGATGTACCCTCACAGGGCTCTGAGTTGGGGGTCAGGGAATTGTTGTCTGAGGGAGAACTTTCAGACCCAGGAAGTATGTTACCTCAGACAGATTTGGACGTCATGTCCTTTAAATTTAATCATGAACACCTCCGCCTGTTACTTCGGGAGATTTTAGCGGCTCTGGATGACTGTGACCCTATTGTGATACCACCAGAGAAATTGTGTAAAATGGACAAATATCTAGAGGTACCTACTTACACTGATGTTTTTCCGGTTCCTAAAAGAATTTCGGAAATTATAAAGAAGGAATGGGACAGACCGGGTATACCGTTCTCTCCTCCTCCTAATTTCAAGAAAATGTATCCCATATCAGACACCATTCGGGACTCTTGGCAGCCGGACCCTAAGGTGGAGGGAGCTATATCTACCCTGGCTAAGCGTACAACTATTCCTTTTGAGGACAGTTGTGCTTTCAAAGACCCTATGGATAAGAAGTTAGAGGGTCTTCTAAAGAAATTATTTATTCATCAAGGTTTCCTTTTGCAACCAACAGCTTGCATTGTTCCAGTTACTACTGCAGCAGCTTTTTGGTTTGATGCTCTAGAAGAGTCTCTGAAGGTTGAGACCCCTTTAGAGGACATTTTAGATAGAATTAGGGCTCTCAAGCTAGCTGATTCTTTTATTACAGATGCCGCCTCTTAAATTGCTAAGTTGGCGGTGAAAAATGCAGGATTTGCCATTTTAGCGCATAGAGCGTTATGGTTAAAATCGTGGTCTGCTGATGTGTCATCTAAATCAAAGCTCTTAGCTATTCCTTTCAAGGAGAAGACCCTATTCGGGCCTGAGTTGAAGGAAATAATTTCTGACATTAATGGAGGTAAAGGTCACGCTCTACCTCAGGTTAAGTCTGTTAAGATGAGGGGTAAACAAAATAATTTTCGTTCCTTTCGAAATTTTAAAGGAGTACCCTCTGCTTCCTCTTCCTCCACAAAACAGGAAGGGAATTTTACTCCGGCCAAGTCCGTCTGGAGACCCAACCAGACTTGGAACAAGGGTAAGCAACCCAAGAAGACCGTTGCTGCTACAAAGACAGCATGAAGGGACGGCCCCCGATCCGGGTCTGGATCTACTAGGGGGCAGACTTTCTTTCTTTACCCAGGCTTGAGTAAGAGATGTTCAGGACCCCTGAGCACTGGAAATCGTGACCAACGGGTATCAACTGGATTTCAAAAATTTTCTCCCAAGAGGGAGATTTCTTCTTTCACAATTGTCTGTAAACCAGATAAAAAGAGAGGCGTTCTTACGTTGTGTAAAAGACCTCTCTACTATGGGAGTAATTTGTCCCGTTCCAAGATTAGAACAGGGACAGGGATTTTACTCAAATCTTTTCGTAGTTCCCAAAAAAGAGGGAATTTCAGACCTATTTTAGACCTCAAGAGTCTAAACAAGTTTCTCAGAGTTCCATCCGAACAATTTTACCAATGATCCAGGAGGGTCAATATATGACTACCCTGGACTTGAAGGATGCATACCTTCATATTCCTATCCACAAGGATCATCATCAGCTCTACTAAGGTTTGCCTTCCCGGACAATATTTTGATTCAGGCGTCAACTTATCATCTGACAAAATCTCATACAGACACAGTGTTGTCCTTTCTGAGAACTCACGGATGGAAGGTGAACCTAGAAAAGAGTTCACTAGTTCCACAGACAAGGGTTCCCTTCTTGGGAACTCTGATAGATTCTGTAGACATGAAAATATTTCTGACGGAGGTCAGAAAGTCAAAAATTCTAAATACTTGCCGAGCCCTTCAGTCCAGTCCCCGGCCATCAGTGGCTCAGTGTGTGGAGGTAATTGGATTAATGGTAGCGGCAATGGATATCATTCCGTTTGCTCGTTTTCATTTCAGACCACTGCAGCTGTGCATGCTCGGACAGTGGAATGAGGACTGTGCAAATTTATCTCCTCCGATAAATCTGGATCAAGAGACCAGAGACTCTCTTCTTTGGTGGTTGTCACCGGATCATCTGTCCCAGGGGACGTGTTTCTGCAGACCCTCGTGGGTGATAGTGACAACGGACGCCAGCCTTCTGGGCTGGGGTGCAGTCTGGAATTCCCTGAAGGCTCAGGGTGTATGGACTCAGGTGTAGTCTCTACTTCCAATCAACATTCTGGAATTGAGAGCAATATTTAATGCGCTTCAGGCTTCGGCCAAATTCATCAGATTCCAGTCGGTCAACATCACGACTATGGCTTATATCAATCATCAGGGGGGAACGAGGAGTTCCTTAGCGATGACAGAAGTATCCAAGATAATTCGATGGGCGGAGGCCCACTCTTGTTGTCTGTCAGCTATCTACATCCCAGGAGTAGACAACTGGGAAGTGGATTTTTTAAGCCGACAGGCCTTTCAACCGGGGGAGTGGGAACTCCATCCGGAGGTATTTGCCTCACTGATTCTCCGATGGGGCAGACCGGAATTGGATCCGATGGCATCTCGACAGAATGCCAAGCTTCCAAGATACGGATCCAGGTCGAGGGATCCTCAGGCCGAACTGATAGATGCCTTGGTAGTGCCTTGGTCGTTCAGCCTAGCTTATGTGTTTCCACCGTTTCCTCTCCTTCCCCGCGTGATTGCTCGGATCAAACAGGAGAGAGCTTCAGTAATTCTGATCGGGCCTGCGTGGCTACACAGGACTTGGTATGCAAATCTAGTGGACATGTCCTCTCTGCCACCGTGGAAACTTCCATTGAGACAGGACCTTCTCATTCAAGGACCTTTCCAACATCCAAATCTAAATTTCCTGCAGCTTACTGCTTGGAGATTGAACGCTTGATTTTATTTAAGCGGGGATTCTCCGATTCGGTCATCGATACTTTGATACAGGCACGTAAACCTGTCACTAGAAAGATCTATCATAAGATATGGCATAAATATCTTTTTTGGTGTGATTCCAAGGGCTTCTCATGGAGTAAAGTTAGGATTCTCAGGATTCTGTCTTTTCTCCAAGAAGGATTGGAGAAAGGGTTATCAGCGAGTTCCTTAAAGGGACAGATTTCTGCTTTGTCAATTTTGCTACACAAATGTTTGGCAGATGTTCCAGATGTTCAGTCTTTTTGTCAGGCTGTAACCAGAATTAAGCCTGTCTTTAGACCAATTTTCACCCTGGAGTTTGAATTTAGTCCTTAGTGTTCTTCAAGGGGTTCCGTTTGAACCCATGCATTCCATAGATATTAAATTGTTATCTTGGAAAGTTTTGTTTTTGGTTGCTATTTCTTCTTCTCGTAGAGTTTCTGAGCTTTCAGCATTACAATATGACTCTCCTTATCTTATCTTTCATTCTGATAAGGTGGTTTTACGTGCCAAACCTGGATTCCTTCCTAAGGTTGTTTCAAATAAGAATATTAATCAGGAAATTGTTGTTCCTTCCTTGTGTCCTAATCCTTCTTCTAAGAAGGAGCGTCTGTTACATAACTTGGACGTGGTCCGTGCCTTGAAGTTTTACTTGCAGGCGACTAAGGATTTCACTCAATCATCTTCATTATTCATTGTTTTTTCTCGAAAGCGTAGGGGTCAGAAAGCTACGGCTACCTCTCTTTCTTTTTGGCTGAAGAGTATCATCCGCCTGGCATATGAGACTGCTGGACAGCAGCCTCCTGAAAGAATTACGGCTCATTCTACTAGGGCTGTGGCTTCCACATGGGCTTTAAAAAACTATGCTTCTGTTGAACAGATTTGCAAGGCTGCGACTTGGTTGTCTCTTCATACTTTTTCCAAATTTTCCAAATTTGATACTTTTGCTTCTTCTGAGGCTGTTTTTGAGAAAGGTTCTTCAAGCAGTGGTGCCTTCCATTTAGGTCTCTGTCTTGTCCCTCCCGTTTCATCCGTGTCCTGTAGCTTTGGTATTGTATTCCACAAGTAAGGATGAAATCCGTGGACTCGTCGTATCTTGTAGAAGAAAAGTAAATTTATGCTTACCTGACAAATGAATTTCTTCTACGATACGAGTCCATGGCCCTCCCTGTCATTTTTCAGACAGATTTAGATTATATTATATTTTTTATAAACTTCAGTCACCTCTGCACCTTTGGCTTTTCCTTTCTCTTCCTAACTTCGGTCGAATGACTGGAGGTGGAGGGAAGGGAGGAGCTATATATACAGCTCTGCTGTGGTGCTCTTTGCCACTTCCTGTTAGCAGGAGGTTAATATCCCACAAGTAAGGATGAAATCCGTGGACTCGTCGTATCGTAGAAGAAATTAATTGTCAGGTAAGCATAAATTTACTTTTTTAGTTGAGAACCTGGGTTATGCTTACTTATTGGTGGGTAAATGTCAGCCTCCAATAAGCAAGGTGAGTGCCCCAGTCATTGGGATATAAAGGTGCAGTTCTTTTGAATAAAATAAGATGTTTTATTTCTATAGTTCTCCGGTTATTGCATCCAACGACAGAGGACTTTGTTACTTAGAGGACACTCCCTCTATTCCTATAGAGTAATTCCTGTTTATATTGCGAGGAGGCCTTAGTTCCACCCCCTCAACTATGTTCCATATGCCTTGATAATGTGATATCAAACATGTTTGATACCACTGAGCCGTCCACCTCTGAGGAGTTGTCGTCCAGTGAGGTGCGTACCCTACATTCTTAACTCTCTACACATGCAGTTTCCCGTAGCATTACTGATCCTCCATCTGGAGGGGGCCATTTTTTCACCAGACGTTACTGCGCAGTTCAGACAGCGGTGTCTGCGGCCTTTAATGCTTTACCTCGCCCTGTTAAGTGCAAGCAAAAGGTTACATATTGCACACCTTCCCAGAGTACATCAGATAATTTATTGGATTTAACTGGTAGGGTTATCCAAGGATTCTGAGACTTCAGAGTATGAACAATCTGTTGCGGAGGAACCAGGCTTTAGTTTTAGGAATTTGCACTTTCTTCTAAAGGAAGTTTTTGGCAAATTCAGAGGTTCCAGAGGCCAAATTGCATGATGAAACTTTGATTCCTAAATTGGATAGAGTTTGAGGACAGGGTGGTACCTTATCCTTCCCTGCTCCTGTTAGATGGCGAAGATTATTGAGAAGAATGGGACAGGATTGGATCCCTTTTCCCCTCTTTTCCCTTTAACAAAATGTTACCGGTCCTGGACTCTCAATGGATTTGCGAGGTTCTGTCCCTAAAAGGGATAGCGCTACCTTCACCCTTGCTAAACATGCTACTATCCAGCTTGAGGATAGCTCTTTACTTAAAGAGCCCATGGATAAAAGATGGAAACTCTGTTAAGAAAAATGTTTCAACATACAGGATATTTGTTCAACTGGCGGCAGCTGTTGCCGCTGTTGCTGGAGCAGCAACCTACAGGTTTCTAGTCTCAGCCACCCTAGGGCAGATTCCTCCTCTCTCTCCTGTCTTCCTGACCAGGGAGGATGGAAGCCTTTCTGGGGTTTATACAGGATTTGTCCTTTTACGAGTTATTGTCCCGGTGCCTATCGCAGTGAGTGGTTTGGGTTACTATTCAAACCTTTTTGTGGTCCTAAAGAAGGAGGGAACTTCTGTCCATTTCTGGACCTTAAAGTGCTTAAACAAGTTTTTATTTGTCCCTTCGTTCAAGATGAAACAATGAGGTCCATCCCTCCCCTTGTTCGAAAAGGGCAGTTCATGACCACAATAGATTTGTGATAAGGATGCTCCCTTCACGTACCAATCCTCAAGGACCAACCACTTCCAGTTCCTAAGGTTTGCAATCCTGGACCAGTACTTCCAGTTTATTGCATTTCCATTTGGTCTAGCTACGGCACCAAGAAATATTTGGAAGAGTGGACCAATCGGAATCTCTCCTCTGTCTTCTTCGATCCCATGGATGAAAGATAAATCTAGAGAGAGTTCTCTTGTATCAAGTACCAGGGTAGAATTTTTGAGTACTATAATAGACTCCATAGACATGAGAATATATCTATCAGACCAGAGGCGTTGCAAGCTAGCTTCAACATGTCTTGCCCTCCAGACCTCCTTAAAGTGAAGGTAAAGTTTGGGCATTAAAGAATGATATTTAGAATCCTTTTACTGTCTTAAACCCAGTCGCTAAGTTTTTTTTTCAATAAATTTATTTTTTACATTATTTATATACTTATATTTTTATGCTTGTTGCCTTGCGATTCTCCTCCCACTCACCATTTCCGGCTTTGTTAGACAGTGACGTATAGAGCGGTCCCACCCGCTCTATACGTGTCTACTAGGCTCGTGCACATCGAGCATCTAACAACGGCGCATGCGCATCCTGACTTCACTCTCACCTTTGCGCATGCGTTAAACCCGGTCATCGGTTAACGTGGACGCGCTCGCTTTGCTAGTATGAACTAAAAAAACGTAGGCATGCGCAGAATGAAACATCCACTGATTACGTCAATTGACGGCCGCCTAACGGCCAAAGAATCAATTGGATGTTTAGACAACGTGACCGTTGTTTGGAAAAAAAAAAAATATTACGGGTTGATTTTAAAATATCAGAATCGATGCAAAATATATCAAATATCTAAGGTAATATTGATATATAGAAATATTGATGAATGAACATAATGTTTATTTGGCTTGATATATTGATTGATTTATTGCACACCAGTTTAGTTTACCTTCACTTTAAGGCCATCTGTGGCTCAGTGTATGGAGGTGATTGGTCTCATGGTGTCCAGCATGGACATCATTTCCTTTGCCAGGTTTCACCTCAGACTGTTGCAACTGCGCATGCTGAAGCAGTGGAACGGCGATCATTTGGATCTGTTTCAACAGATTTCTCTGGACAACCGATCGAGAGAATTGCTCTCTTGGTGTTTTTGTCCGGATCACTTGTCCCAAGGGACGTCCGTCTCAAGACCATCCTGTGTGATTGTGAATACGGTTGCTAGTCTGTCTGGATGGGGAGCTGTTTGGGGTGCCAGGAAGGCACAGGGCCTATGGACTCAAAAGGAAAAGCTCCTTCCCGATCACATTTTGGATCTTCGGGCAATATACAATGCTCTGAAGGCTTGACCTCTGCTGGATTCGTCCCAGTTTATCAGATTCCAATCTGACAATATATCCTCCGTGGCTTACATCAAACATCAGGGGGAACAGGAAGCTCCCTAGCTTTGAGGGAAGTATCTCTGATTCTGGAGTGGGCGGAGACCCACATTTGTTCGCTGTCAGTGATCCACATTCCAGGTGTGGGCAACTGGGGAGCGGATTACTCAGCAGACATTCCTTTCATCCGGGGGAATGGTCTTTCCATCCCGAGTGTTTACGGAGATTTGCAAGTGGTGGATCTTGTGACATCTCAATACCAAGCTACCCAGATATGAGTCGATGTACAGGGATCCTCAGGTGGAGCTAACAGATGCATTAGCGGTGCCTTGGAGGTTCACAAAGGATATGGCCACAAAGGATATGGTTCGCGGACTAGTGGGAATGTCATTTTCTCCTCCTTGGACGTTACCTTCACAGGGATCTGCTGTCCAAGGTCTCTTTGCTCATCTATGTCTAGATTCTCTGAGGCTGACTGCGTGGAGATTGAACGCTTAGTCCTAGCCAGGAGAGGGCTTTCTGAGAGTGTTATTTACTCTCATTCAAGCTCGTAGCTGGTTGCTCTTCGCATCTTTCATAAGGTGTGGAGGACCTACTTATTCTGTTCTCAAGGATGAACTGGAGACTGGCTTTTTCTACAAGTCCCCTGAGGGGACAGATTTCGGCCCTGTCTGTGTTACTGCACAAGAGGTTCGCCGAGCCTCCAGATGTGCAGTATTTTGTTAAGGCTCTTCTAGGATCAGACCTGTGTTTAGATCTAATGCTCCTCTTTGGAGTTTAAATCTTGTTCTTAAAGTTTTGCAACTATCTCCGTTGGAGCCTATGCATGAAGTAGACAATAAATTGTTGTCTTGGAAGGTTCCTTTTCTACTGGCTATTGCTTCTGCGCGCAAAGTACCTGTGATTGCTGCCTTGCAATGCGTCCCTCCTTATCTGGCTTTCCATGCTGATAAGGCTGTTCTACGTACCAAGTTAGGTCTTCTTCTAAGGTTGTGTCAATCGCAACATCAATCAAGAGATTGTGGTTCCTTTCTTATGTCCTAATCCTTCTTCTTCGAAGGAACGTTTATAACTTAATTCTGGATGTGGTTTGTGCCTTGAAGTTCTATCTTCAGGCCACGATGGAATTTAGACAAACTTCTTTTGCTGTTTGTTCTCCTTTCCAGGAAGCGTAGGGGTCAGAGGGCCTCTTTGACTTTTTGACTGAGGAGTGTCATCCGTTTAGCATAGACTCAGCGGGACATAAACCTCCTCTGAGGATTATGGCTCATTGTATGGGAGCAGTGGTTTCCTCTTGGGCCTTCAAAAATGAGGCCTCTATGGATCAGATTTGTATGGCGGATACCTGGTCCTCCTTACATACTTTTTCCAAAATTTTCAAGGTTGATGTTTTTGCTTCTGCTGAAGCAGCCTTCGGGAGAAAGGTTTTACAGGCTGTGGTGCCCTCAGATTAGGGCCCTCCTCTCTTATTTCCCTTCCGTTAGCATTCTGTGTACTCTAGAGCTTGGGCATATGTTTACCACAAGTAAGAAATGCAGCTGTAGACTCTTCCCATATTAAGAAAGAAAACATAAATTTTCTCTGATGGGCGGCCCTAAATTTAAATTTATTCTTTTGGTACATTTTTCACCCTGATATTTCTTCTACTATTCCTTGTTCCCCCATCAGAATGACTGCGGTCATGAGGAAGTGGGGGAGGTATTTAAGTCTTAGGCTGGGGTGTCTTTGCCTCCTCCTTGTGGCAAGGTTCTGAATTCCCACAAGTAGGGAATGCAGCTGTGGCCTCTTCCCATACAGAAGGAAAGGAAATTATCTGGTAAGTCATAATTTATGTTTTTGCATCAGCAAGGGCACTCTCAAAAGGAAATGAGCAAACAAACTGGATACTCAAGATGTGGTATTTAAGCTGTTATAAAGAAATTTGAAAAATCAGGAGAGGTAAAGGACTACAAAAGGACTGGAAGGCCCAGAAAACTTTCAAAATCTGAGGAGACGTTTTCTCAGAGTTTCTTTGTTTAGAGACAGGACGATGTCCAGCAAGGACCTGGCTCAACATCTTTGCAGCTTTATAGGAATGCCAAGTTGACCCTTCTACAGTCCAAAGAAGGTTGATCAGGAATGGTCTTTGTGGAAGGGTAGCAGCCAAGAAACCACTTTTTGGAAGGGGAACAGGGTGAAAAGGCTAAGATATGCTAAAGCTCACAAAGATTGGAATGAAGATCAGTGGAAAAGAGTATTATGGAGTGACTACGCCAAGTTTGACATTTTTGGGTCCAGTCGTCCACAATATATAAGAAGAAGTGTTGGAAAGAGATGGAACATGGTGGATGGTCTGTCCTGGTTTGGGGCTGAATTTCTGCCAGTAGGGTTGGCAAAATGGTCCGAATTGATGGGATCATGAATGCTGAAAAGTACAGACAGGTTTTAATTCATTATGCCATTGTTTCTGAAAAGCGCCTGATTGGAAATGGTTTTACTTTTCAGCATGATAACTATCCCAAGCACACTGCTAATGCAGCAAAATCATATTTGAAAAGAAAAACAGCTGATAAAACACTGACAGTCAGGGACTAGCCTCCACAGAGTCCAGACCTGAATATTATAGATGCAGTATGTGATTACCTGGGCAGAGAAAGAAATATAGGACAACCTAAAGCTAAAGAAGAACTCTGAGAAGTACTGAAAGAAGCCTGATATAATATTCCAGAAGATTTCTTCAGAAAACTTACTTCAGGGCAGTCTCCCCAAAAGAGTTCAATATGTGCTCAGTACCAAAGGAAGGTCACACTAAATACTGACTTTTGCCGGAAGAAGCCATTTTGTTCTGAATTTTTTTATATATATATTTTGTGTACATATTTCCTGTATTTTCTGTTTGTAACCCCTTAACGACCAAGGACGTGTCAGACACGTCCTACAAAAAAAATACAGTCAGTGACCAAGGACGTGCCTGACACGTCCTCGGGGGTTTGAAGCGATTGTGATCGCTTCCACCCGCTTTCAGGGTATTGCAGTGATGCCTCGATATTGAGGCATCCTGCAATACCATTTTGTTAGCCACAGATGCAGAGAGAGCCACTCTGTGCCCCTCTCTGCATCGGCCAGCAATGGTGCCTATCGTTGGTGGGTGGGAGCCATTGCGGGTGGGCGGTCCATCGCTGGAGGCCTTTCCAGATCCTGTCCTTCAAGTGCGCGCAAGTTACAAGGAGCGCGCGAGGGGAGCGCATTAAATGAATTGGAAGAGGGAGGGGGTAATGAACCCTGGGAAAGGGATCTGGTAGGGAGAAGGGATAGGGTATAAAAAGTTATAAGGGCTCAAAGATATGAGGCAAAGGGCTTTAATATAGACATACATACTGTGTGTATATATATATATATATATATATATATTTACAGTATATATATATATATACACACACATGTCTAAAGATGAATATATATATATGTTTATATGTGTGTACATATGTATTTTTATGTGTATATATGTATTTAAAGACATATATACACATACTGTATAAACACATAAATACATATGTGCACACATATAAACATATAGGGGTAGATTTATACGCTGTCTGCATTTTACATTGCACAAGCAAAGGTGGCAGACAAGTTAACATTTGAATATTGGAATCTCCCACCATTTTAAAAATGTAAATATTCATATCCTTCTCATTGCCCAACACCTTAATATTGTGTCCCCTAGATATATACATAGTGTCAACATTTCCCCTTTGTGACCATTAGAACCCATATTTTATTTATATATTTCATCTTCCCTGCCTTACACATTTATTTTGTATATTTACTTATATATTTTTTTTATCTATCATATACTTTATCTGTTCATTCACTCTCTTTTCCCCCACTAAGGGGCCGATTTATTACAGTGCGAACGGACATGATACGATGTATTGTATCATGTCCGTCGCACATCGATAAATGCCGACATCATACGCTGTCGGCATCTATCATACACAAGCAGTTCTTGTGAACTGCTTGTGCAATGCCGCCCCCTGCACATTCCCGGCCGAATGCCGCTAGCAGGGGGTGTCAATCAGCCCGATCGTATAGGATCGAGCGGATTGATGTCCGCAGCCTCAGAGGAGACAGACAATATATGGAGCAGTGGTCTTTAGACCACTGCTTCATAACTGCTGTTTCCGGCGAGCCTGAAGACTTGCGCGGAAACAGGGCATTGAGCTCCATTTGGAGCTTGATAATTTGGCCCCTTTGTATTTTTTAAGAATACATATCACCCATGAAGGATATTTACCTTATCCCCCAAATCCCACTATCCACTTAGCACGTTTATTAAAGGGACACTGAACCCACATTTTTTTCTTTGTGATTCAGATAGAGCATGCAATTTTAAGCAACTTTCTATTTTACTCCTATTATCAATTTTATTCGTTCTCTTGCTATCTTTATTTGAAAAAGAAGGCATCTAAGCTATTTTTTTTGTTTCAGTACAATGGACACCACTTGTTTATTGGTGGGTGCATTTATCCACCAATCAGCAAGAACAACCCAGGTTGTTCACCACAAATGGGCTGGCATCTAAACTTACATTCTTGCTTTTCAAATAAAGATACCAAGAGAATGAAGAAATTTTAATAATAGGAGTAAATTAGAAAGTTGCTTAAAATTGCATGCTCTATCTGAATCATGAAATAAAAAAATGGGTTCAGTGTCTCTTTAAGTAAAGGTTTATCAATTCCTGTATTCAGGGTATATACCTCCTTTCCTATTCCCTATATATTTGTCACTTGGCACATCTGATATTATAACTCACATAGTCATCATCATACTTAACATATAGTGCTTCACCCCACTATCTGAATTTTAATTTCACTGGTTTCGACTATACATGTTTATTAAGAAAATGTTTATTTATTCATGTCTAGAAGGATACAAACAAATAGGATTTTCATTAATTTTTGAGTATCATGATATCTGACATTGGCCTCTGATTTTTCTGTAGCTATTGGATACCGCTTCTTTCCCTTGTCCAATAATTATATTGCCATAGTACTGCATAAGTCTAAATGGTTCACATCTCCTAAACATAGCACGTCTCTGAGGGGAGGGTTTGTATTACGATATCCATTGTAGCTTTTCCTATCATTGCGCGCTGCATACACCTTAGGTTCCTCCTCATTTTCTTAGCGTCAATTTTCTTAGTTTGTTTCATTCACGTGTATACACTACATCACTGAGGTAAGGGTCACTGCTCCTCCTATCACTGCATGATGTGCACTTCACACACCTTGGCCCCTTCTCTTTCTAACAGCATTAGTTTTATGATGTTTCACGATCATACACAGTAAGTATTACAATCATTAAGTATTTCAAGCTGTTTCACTCGATTACCTTACCTGTAAGTTTCTATCACTTTTAATATTTTCCACTACTTTTATCCAACTTTACTGGTATATTGTCTAAATAGTTTAGTATGATGACACAACATAGTTGTTATACACAGTCGACAGTTCGTTTGTTTGTTCTTTAACCATTACTATAGGTCTCTATTTCACAATGTGACAAGGAGTAATGACGTCTTTGTTTGGTGATTGATTTTATACAAGATATTTAATCATTGGATCAAGGGCTGTTTTTGACACATTTTTATAATAAGGTTATATTTGTAATATGCATTCATTGTTTGATACGTATGTCTATAATATAAATGGGAAAATATATGTACAGATTGTTTATGTTGGTTGCCTTGACACCTACAATTGGTTGACACCCCTTCTAGGTGTTGTTTGTTGTATTGATTATGTATATGGTATATATAGCAGGTGATTTGTAACTATTGTATTAAGCCTGATGAAATAGCCACTGGTTGGTTGAGAAATGGGTTGCTGTTTTAAATTGATTTTAATAAAGTAAGTTTGGAACTTACCACCTGCTGTTATACCATTTTTTATTACCTGCACCTCACTATATGGTGCAAAGATTCCTTGGGACACAGTATCCTGATCCACTGTGGTTGGAGTTATAACGGAGGCCAGTCTGCTGGATGACTGATTCCAGTCTGCTCTATTTGCACCAAGAGGGGTGCTCCAACAAATGTAAGTGAAACATTCTCTTTGCCTTTGTCAATGGAGGATGTGCGAAGATGGTGTCTGAAGATATTTAATCCTTTTATGGGTACTTTTCCCTGCAAGCAAGGATTGGGGTTATGCTGTGTCCATGTCAATCTCTTTAGTAAGAGTAATGGTGGCTATTAGCAGTTTGTTGTCTTTACTTTATTTCTAACATTATTGCTACCCCTTCATAGAAAACCTGGGTTGGTTACTCTGCTCTTTCTTTTTCTCCAACATAGGTGTGTCCGGTCCACGGCGTCATCCTTACTTGTGGGATATTCTCTTCCCCAACAGGAAATGGCAAAGAGCCCAGCAAAGCTGGTCACATGATCCCTCCTAGGCTCCGCCTACCCCAGTCATTCTCTTTGCCGTTGTACAGGCAACATCTCCACGGAGATGGCTTAGAGTTTTTTAGTGTTTAACTGTAGTTTTTATTATTCAATCAAGAGTTTGTTATTTTAAAATAGTGCTGGTATGTACTATTTACTCTGAAACAGAAAAGAGATGAAGATTTCTGTTTGTATGAGGAAAATGATTTTAGCAACCGTTACTAAAATCCATGGCTGTTCCACACAGGACTGTTGAGAGGAATTAACTTCAGTTGGGGGAACAGTGAGCAGTCTTTTGCTGCTTGAGGTATGACACATTCTAACAAGACGATGTAATGCTGGAAGCTGTCATTTTCCCTATGGGATCCGGTAAGCCATTTGTATTCAGACAGTAAATAAGGGCTTCACAAGGGTTTATTAAGACTGTAGACATTTTCTGGGCTAAATCGATCATATTTACACATATTTAGCCTTGAGGAATCATTTAATCTGGGTATTTTTTGTAAAATCATATCGGCAGGCACTGTTTTAGACACTTTATTCTATAGGGGCTTTCCCTAATCATAGTCAGAGCCTCATTTTCGCGCCGGTATGGCGCACTTGTTTTTGAGAACAGCATGGCATGCAGCTGCATGTGTGTGGAGCTCTGATACATAGAAAAGTCTTTCTGAAGGCATCATTTGGTATCGTATTCCCCTTTGGGCTTGGTTGGGTCTCAGCAAAGCAGATTCCAGGGACTGTAAAGGGGTTAAATATAAAAACGGCTCCGGTTCCGTTATTTTAAGGGTTAAAGCTTCCAAATTTGGTGTGCAATACTTTTAAGGCTTTAAGACACTGTGGTGAAATTTTGGTGAATTTTGAACAATTCCTTCATACTTTTTCGCAATTGCAGTAATAAAGTGTGTTCAGTTTAAAATTTAAAGTGACAGTAACGGTTTTATTTTAAAACGTTTTTTGTGCTTTGTTATCAAGTTTATGCCTGTTTAACATGTCTGAACTACCAGATAGATTGTGTTCTGACTGTGGGGAAGCCAAGGTTCCTTCTCATTTAAATAGATGTGATCTATGTCATAAAAAATTTAGTAAAAATGATGCCCAAGATGATTCCTCAAGTGAGGGGAGTAAGCATGGTACTGCATCATCCCCTCCTTCGTCTACACCAGTCTTGCCCATACAGGAGGCCCCTAGTACATCTAGCGCGCCAATACTCCTTACTATGCAACAATTAACGGCTGTAATGGATAATTCTATCAAAACATTTTAGCCAATATGCCCACTTATCAGCGAACGCGCGACTGCTCTGTTTTAGAATATACTGAAGAGCATGAGGACGCTGATGATATTGTTTCTGAAGGGCCCCTACACCAGTCTGAGGGGGCCAGGGAGGTTTTGTCTGAGGGAGAAATTTCAGATTCAGGAAAAATTTCTCAACAAGCTGAACCTGATGTGATTACTTTTAAATTTAAGTTGGAACATCTCCGCGCTCTGCTTAAGGAGGTGTTATCCAATTTGGATGATTGTGATTATCTGGTCATTCCAGAAACACTATGTAAAATGGACAAGTTCCTAGAGGCCCCGGGGCCCCCCGAAGCTTTTCCTATATCCAAGCGGGTGGCGTACATTGTTAATAAAGAATGGGACAGGCCCGGTATACCTTTCGTACCTCCCCCCATATTTAAAAAATTGTTTCCTATAGTCGACCCCAGAAAGGACTTATGGCAGACAGTCCCCAAGGTCGAGGGGGCGGTTTCTACTCTAAACAAGCGCGCCACTATACCCATAGAAGATAGTTGTGCTTTCCAAGATCCTATGGATAAAAAATTAGAAGGTTTGCTAAAAAAGATGTTTGTTCAGCAAGGTTACCTTCTACAACCAATTGCATGCATTGTCCCTGTCACTACAGCCGCGTGTTTCTGGTTCGATGAGCTAGAAAAGGCGATTATTAGTAATTCTTCTTCTTATGAGGAGATTATGGACAGAATTCGTGCTCTTAAATTGGCTAATTCTTTCACCCTAGACGCCACCTTGCAATTGGCTAGGTTAGCGGCGAAAAATTCTGGGTTTGCTATTGTGGCGCGCAGAGCGCTTTGGTTAAAATCTTGGTCAGCGGATGCGTCTTCCAAGAACAAATTGCTTGACATTCCTTTCAAGGGGAAAACACTGTTTGGCCCTGACTTGAAAGAGATTATCTCTGATATCTCTGGGGGCAAGGGCCACGCCCTTCCTCAGGATAGGTCTTTCAAGGCCAAAAATAAACCTAATTTTCGTCCCTTTCGCAGAAACGGACCAGCCCCAAGTGCTACGTCCTCTAAGCAGGAGGGTAATACTTCTCAAGCCAATCCAGCCTGGAGACCTATGCAAGGCTGGAACAAAGGAAAGCAGGCCAAGAAACCTGCCACTGCTCCCAAGACAGCATGAGATGCGGGCCCCCGATCCGGGACCGGATTTGGTGGGGGGCAGACTCTCTCTCTTCACTCAGGCTTGGGCAAGAGATGTTCTGGATCCTTGGGCGCTAGAAATAGTCTCCCAAGGTTATCTTCTGGAAGTGATTCATCCTGTTCCATTAAGAGAACGAGGGATGGGGTTCTACTCCAATCTGTTCGTAGTTCCCAAAAAAGAGGGAACGTTCAGACCAATCTTAGATCTCAAGATCCTAAACAAGTTTCTCAAGGTTCCATCGTCCAAAATGGAAACCATTCGAACAATCCTTCCATCCAGGAAGGTCAATTCTTGACCACGGTGGATTTAAAGGATGCGTATCTACATATTCCTGTCCACAAGGAACATCATCGGTTCCTAAGGTTCGCATTCCTGGACAAGCATTACCAGTCCGTGGCGCTTCCTTTCGGATTAGCCACTGCTCCAAGGATTTTCTCAAAGGTACTAGGGTCCCTTCTGGCGGTGCTAAGACCAAGGGGCATAGCTGTAGTACCTTACTTGGACGACATTCTGATTCAAGCGTCGTCCCTTCCTCAAGCAAAGGCTCACACGGACATAGTCCTGGCCTTTCTCAGATCTCACGGATGGAAAGTGAACGTGGAAAAGAGTTCTCTATCTCCGTCGACAAGAGTTCCCTTCTTGGGAACAATAATAGACTCCTTAGAAATGAGGATTTTTCTGACAGAGACCAGAAAAACAAAACTTCTAAACTCTTGTCGGATACTTCATTCCGTTCCTCTTCCTTCCATAGCGCAGTGCATGGAAGTGATAGGTTTGATGGTAGCGGCAATGGACATAGTTCCTTTTGCGCGCATTCATCTAAGACCATTACAACTGTGTATGCTCAGTCAGTGGAATGGGGACTATACAGACTTGTCTCCGAAGATACAAGTAAATCAGAGGACCAGAGGCTCACTCCGTTGGTGGCTGTCCCTGGACAACCTGTCACAAGGGGTGACCTCCCGCAGACCAGAGTGGGTCATTGTCACGACCGACGCCAGTCTGATGGGCTGGGGCGCGGTCTGGGGATCCCTGAAAGCTCAGGGTCTTTGGTCTCGGGAAGAATCTCTTCTACCGATAAATATTCTGGAACTGAGAGCGATATTCAATGCTCTCAAGGCTTGGCCTCAGCTAGCGAGGGCCAAGTTCATACGGTTTCAATCAGACAACATGACGACTGTTGCGTACATCAACCATCAGGGGGGAACAAGGAGTTCCCTGGCGATGGAAGAAGTGACCAGAATCATTCAATGGGCGGAGACTCGCTCCTGCCACCTGTCTGCAATCCACATCCCAGGAGTGGAAAATTGGGAAGCGGATTTTCTGAGTCGTCAGACATTGCATCCGGGGGAGTGGGAACTCCATCCGGAATTCTTTGCCCAAATCACTCAACTGTGGGGCATTCCAGACATGGATCTGATGGCCTCTCGTCAGAACTTCAAGGTTCCTTGCTACGGGTCCAGATCCAGGGATCCCAAGGCGACTCTAGTAGATGCACTAGTAGCACCTTGGACCTTCAAACTAGCCTATGTATTCCCGCCGTTTCCTCTCATCCCCAGGCTGGTAGCCAGGATCAATCAGGAGAGGGCGTCGGTGATCTTGATAGCTCCTGCGTGGCCACGCAGGACTTGGTATGCAGATCTGGTGAATATGTCATCGGCTCCACCATGGAAGCTACCTTTGAGACGAGACCTTCTTGTTCAAGGTCCGTTCGAACATCCGAATCTGGTCCCACTCCAGCTGACTGCTTGGAGATTGAACGCTTGATCTTATCAAAGCGAGGGTTCTCAGATTCTGTTATTGATACTCTTGTTCAGGCCTGAAAGCCTGTAACTAGAAAAATTTACCACAAAATTTGGAAAAAATATATCGGTTGGTGTGAATCTAAAGGATTCCCTTGGGACAAGGTTAAGATTCCTAAGAGTCTATCCTTCCTTCGAGAAGGATTGGAAAAAGGATTATCTGCAAGTTCCTTGATGGGACAGATTTCTGCCTTGTCTGTGTTACTTCACAAAAAGCTGGCAGCTGTGCCAGATGTTCAAGCCTTTGTTCAGGCTCTGGTTAGAATCAAGCCTGTTTACAAACCTTTGACTCCTCCTTGGAGTCTCAACTTAGTTCTTTCAGTTCTTCAGGGGGTTCCGTTTGAACCCTTACATTCCGTTGATATTAAGTTATTATCTTGGAAAGTTTTGTTTTTGGTTGCAATTTCTTCTGCTAGAAGAGTTTCAGAATTATCTGCTCTGCAGTGTTCTCCTCCTTATCTGGTGTTCCATGCAGATAAGGTGGTTTTACGTACTAACCTGGTTTTCTTCCAAAAGTTGTTTCTAACAAAAACATTAACCAGGAGATAGTCGTGCCTTCTCTGTGTCCGAAACCAGTTTCGAAGAAGGAACGTTTGTTGCACAATTTGGATGTTGTTCGCGCTCTAAAATTCTATTTAGATGCTACAAAGGATTTTAGACAAACATCTTCCTTGTTTGTTGTTTATTCTGGTAAAAGGAGAGGTCAAAAAGCAACTTCTACCTCTCTCTCTGTTTGGATTAAAAGCATCATCAGATTGGCTTACGAGACTGCCGGACGGCAGCCTCCTGAAAGGATCACAGCTCCTTCCACTAGGGCTGTGGCTTCCACATGGGCCTTCAAGAACGAGGCTTCTGTTGATCAGATATGTAGGGCAGCGACTTGGTCTTCACTGCACACTTTTACCAAATTTTACAAGTTTGATACTTTTGCTTCTTCTGAGGCTATTTTTGGGAGAAAGGTTTTGCAAGCCGTGGTGCCTTCCATTTAGGTGACCTGATTTGCTCCCTCCCTTCATCCGTGTCCTAAAGCTTTGGTATTGGTTCCCACAAGTAAGGATGACGCCGTGGACCGGACACACCTATGTTGGAGAAAACAGAATTTATGTTTACCTGATAAATTACTTTCTCCAACGGTGTGTCCGGTCCACGGCCCGCCCTGGTTTTTTAATCAGGTCTGATAATTTATTTTCTTTAACTACAGTCACCACGGTATCATATGGTTTCTCCTATGCAAATATTCCTCCTTAACGTCGGTCGAATGACTGGGGTAGGCGGAGCCTAGGAGGGATCATGTGACCAGCTTTGCTGGGCTCTTTGCCATTTCCTGTTGGGGAAGAGAATATCCCACAAGTAAGGATGACGCCGTGGACCGGACACACCGTTGGAGAAAGTAATTTATCAGGTAAACATAAATTCTGTTTTCTTTACGTCCCTGATAGAGAGTGGAGTATCTATCACACCTAAGAAGCTGTTCCTGCCCTGCAGCTGGATCCACAGGTAAGTGCATTTGTCTTCTAGGTATTGAAGGATAGCACTTTGGAGGTTAATTCCTCTAGTGGATCATTTCATGGAACAAGACCTTACCGTTAGGTTCACAGTTGGGCAGTTTGGCGGGCACTGGCATATGTGATTTTTTTTTTTATGGAAAAGTTAAGGGGTTAATAATGTTTACCCTTAGTTTGTTTGTGGAGAGACTGGCTGAAGGGGTAATTTAAGGCAATTTTGGAACCATAGGATATTTCTTTATTATTATGAGATGTAGTGCAGTGTACTTTCATTTTATGCAGGTCGGACAGCAACGCGCGCTTTTACAGTGACACAGTTTTCTTTTTTTAGTCTGATCACGTGACCCGCCTCTCTTCCGCCTTTAATATGCGGAGCGGAGCAAGTTAGGCATCTTGCAATCTTGTCGCCTATCTCTGTGCCGGCGTCAGTTGAATCGCTGAACTTTGCTAATCTGGCATCCTACTAATAGCAGATCTAATCGGATATCACTTGCTGATTTTCTGGAGTTACTACGGTCTTGTTGTGGTAGCTCAGCCAGAGGTATAGAGGTGTAAGGAAGTTTTTGCTAAAATAAAAACTTTTTTCCTTTTTGTATGTTGAGGTGTGTGCTTTATTTGTACCATACTGGTGTTAAATAATTCTCATATTTTATATATTTTAAAATGGATTCAGACCCATAGTTCATCCATTACTTTTGACAAATGTTTGCTTTGTCTGGAGGCTCAGGTTGTACCTCCTGTGCAATTTTGTTCTACTTGCTTATCTAAGATTTTAAAAATTAAAGACAAATAACTCTCTTCTGAGCCTTATGTCTTTATTTGCCAGGACATTTTGCTGCGCAGATCTGCGGTGTCTGCAGCTTTATCTGTTTTCCCTACTTCGGGTAAGCGTAAGATGAAATCTAAATATTTTTCTACTAGTAAGGTTTCTGACCCTTCTAAATCTGCTCTGGTCAACCCTTCTCAAATGTCTGATGAGGAGGATAATTCAGTAGCTTCTGAAGGGGAAATCTCAGACTCTGATATGGTGGGGGGAAATTCTTCAGAATCTGAAGAAGTTATTTTCAGATTTAAGCTTGAACATCTCCGTTTGCTTCTGAAGGAGGTTCTAGCTACTTTAGATAACTCTGAACCTTCAGTTGCTGTCAACCCTAAAAAGTCCACTAAACTTAATAGAGTTTATGATTCTTCCTCATCTGGGGATGTTTTTCTTGTTCCAGACAAGATGTCTGAAAGTATAGCTCAGGGATGGGATAAGCCAGGGGTTCCTTTTTCCCCTTCCCCTGTTTTTATAAAGATGTTTCCTGTTGCGGACTCCATTCGTGACTCTTGGCGCACTGTGCCTAAAGTAGAAGGAGCTATCTCTACTCTAGCCAAAAGAACTACCATTCCTATAGAGGACAGTTGATCTTTTAAGGTTCCTATGAATAAGAAGCTAGAGGCTTACTTAAAGAAGATGTACATCCATCAAGGATTAGAGTGGCAACCTGCGGCAAGTATTGATAGAGACGAGACTAGGATAGAGGAGATCCAAGATAGGATCAAAGCTCTTAAACTAGCCAATACCTTTATCTGTGATGCCAAAATGCAGGTAATTAGACTGGGAGCTAAGATGTCTAGCTTCACTGTTCTAGCTCGCAGAGCTCTGTGGTTAAAATCTTGGTCGGCTGATGTGACTTCAAAGGCCAAGCTTTTGTCTTTACTTTATAAAGGTAAAACATTATTTGGTCCTAGTCTCTGGCGGAAATTATTTCCGAAATTACGAGTGGAAAAGGGATCTTTGCAACCTCAGGACAAGAAGAATAGAACTAAGGGTCGCCAGAATTCTAATTTTCACTCCTTTCGTAACTTTAAAGGACAAAAGTCTTTCCCTCTTCTTCCAAACCAGAGCAATCCAATACCTCATGGAGGTCCAGTCATCCATGGAATAAGGAGAAGCAAAACAAGAAGCCTTCCACTGATTGTAAATCAGCATGATGGGTCCGCCACCAATCCAATTTTGGATCAAGTGGGGGGCAGGCTTTCTCTCTTTGAGATTTCCCAGATCTGTTGGCTGTGGACATTGTATCCCAGGGTTACAGAATAGGATTCAAGTCTTACCCTCCAAGGGGCAGATTTCTCCTGTCAAGACTATCCACAAACCAGGTAAAGAGGGAGGCCTTCTTAAACTGTGTAGAAGACCTATCCTCCCTGGGAGTAATAATTCCAGTTCCTGTAGAGAAACAGGGTCAAGGATTCTATTCAAATCTATTTGTGGTTCCAAAAAAGGAGGGAAATTTCTGTCCCATCCTAGAACTAAAGTGCCTCAACAAATTCCTCAAGGT
Organism: Bombina bombina; assembly: GCF_027579735.1. Classification (NCBI taxonomy): domain Eukaryota; kingdom Metazoa; phylum Chordata; class Amphibia; order Anura; family Bombinatoridae; genus Bombina; species Bombina bombina. The sequence continues at coordinate 621,311,957 of NC_069500.1, read as the reverse complement.
TCCGTCCTTCAAGATGGAAACTATTTGTTCCATTCTTCCATTGGTTCAGAAAGGTCAGTTCATGACGACCATAGACCTAAAGGATGCGTATCTTCATGTTCCCATTCGCAGGGATCATCACCAGTTTCTGAGATTTGCCTTTTTGGACAAGCATTTCCAGTTTGTTGCTCTTCCGTTTGATCTTACCACGGCTCCCAGAATATTCACAAAGGTTCTGGGGGCCCTTTTGGCATTGGTCATATCTCAAGGAATTGCGGTGATGCCTTACCTAGACGACATCTTGGTTCAGGCGTCGTCTTTTCAACTAGTAAATTCTCATACAGAGATGTTGTTGTCTTTTCTACGTTCCCATGGATCGAAAGTGAATCTGGAAAGAGTTCCCTTGTTCCAGCTACAAGGATGTGTTTCTTAGGGACAAACTTAGAATCCCTGTCAATGAAGATTTTCCTGACGGATGTCAGAAAGTCCAAACTTCTTGCTTCGTGCCTTTCTCTCCAGTCTGCTATTCGTCCATCAGTGGCTCAATGCATGGAGGTGATTGGTCTGATGGTTGCTTCCATGGACATTATTCCTTTTGCTCGGTTCCATATGAGACCACTGCAACTATGCATGCTCAGTCAATGGAACAGTGACCATTCCGATTTATCACAGAGGATAGATCTAGATCACCTAACAAGAGACTCTCTCTCGTGGTGGATTTCACAGGAACATCTGTCTTGGGGCACTTGCTTCCTGAGACCTTCCTGGGTGATTGGTGATTGTAACTATGGACGCCAGCCTGTTAGGCTGGGGAGCAGTTTGGGGCTCTCTAAAAGATCAGGGCCTGTGGACAATCTTCAATCGCTTGATAGCTTGGCCTCAATTATCCTTAGTCCGGTTTATCAGATTCCAGTCAGACAACATCACCTCAGTGGCTTACATCAACCATCAGGGAGGAACTCAGAGTTCTTTGGCCTTGAAGGAGGTGACTCGCATTCTGCAGTGGGCGGAAGCTCACAATTGTCTCCTATCTGCCATCCACATTCCAGGAGTGGACAACTGGGAGGCAGATTTTCTGAGCAGACAGACTTTTCACCCCGGGGAGTGGGCTCTCTATCCGGAAGTGTTCTAAAGGAGTTGGATCTGTGTCTCATCAAAATGCCATGCTTCAAAAGTACGGTTCTACGTCAAGAGATCTGCAGACCGCTCTGATAGACGCTGTCTAGCGGTTTCTTGGATCTTCTCTCTGGCATACCTGTTTCCTCCGTTTGCTCTTCTTCCACGAGTCATTGCTCATATCAAACAAGTGAGAGCATCTGTAATTCTAATAGCTCCGGCATGGCCTCGCTGGATCTGGTTCACGGATCTGGTAAGGATGTCATCTCTTCCACCTTGGAGGTTACCTCTGAGGGAAGACCTTCTAATTCGATTTCCATTACTCCATCCAAACCTGGATTCTCTGAAGCTGACTGCTTGGAGATTGAATGCCTAGTTTTGTCTAGACGTGGTTTTTCTGAGGCGGTCATTGATACCATGCTTCAGGCTCTTAAACCTGTTACTCGCAGGATTTACCATAAGGTATGGCGTAAATACCTTTATTGGTGCGAACCTAAGGGTTTCTCCTGGAGCCGGGTGAGGATTCCCCATATTTTATCCTTTCTTCATGATAGTCTGGAGAAAGGGTTGTCAGTCAGTATCTGCACTGTCTATTCTTTTGCACAAACGCCTGGCTGATATGCCAGATGTTCAAGCTTTTGTTCAGGCCATGGTCAGAATCAGGCCTGTGCTCAAACCTGTTGCTCCTCCTTGGAATCTTAACCTTGTTCTTAAAGTTTTGCAGCAAACTCCGTTTGAGCTGATGCATTCTGTTGATATTACATTGTTATCTTGGAAGGTTTTGTTTCTTCTTGCTATTTCTTCTGCTCGCAGAGTGATTCCCGTACGTTATTTTTCATGCAGATAAGGCAGTCCTTCGTGCTAATTTGTTTTTTTTTCCCTAAGGTTGTGTCGGATCGAAACATTAATCAGGAAATTGTTGTTCTTTATTTTTGTCCTAATCCTTCTTCTCAGAAAGGACGTTTGCTGCATAACCCAGATGTTGTGCTCTAAAATATTACCTCCAAGCAACTAAAGATTTTCGGCAATGTTCTGCCCTCTTTGTGGTTTTCTCTGGCAAGCGTTAAGGTCAGAAAGTATTATTCGTTTAGCTTATGAGACAGCTGGACAGCAGCCTCCTGATAGAATAACGGCTCATTCCACTAGGGCTGTTTCCTCATCCTGGGCTTTCAAAAATGAAGCTTCTGTGGAACAGATTTGCAAGGTGGCAACATGGTCCTTTTTGCATACTTTTTCCAAATTCTACAAATTTGATACTTTGGCTTTCTTTTGGGAGAAAGGTTGTTCAAGCGGTGGTGCCTTCTGTTTAGGTCCTCCTGCCTTGTTCTCCCTCCCTTTTCATTCTGTGTCCTGTAGCTTGGGTATTGGTTCCCACTTAAGTTGTGGACTCCCCATGCCATAGGAAAGAAAACAAAATGTATGCTTGCCTGATAAATGTCTTTCTTTCCGGGCATGGAGAGTTTACGACCCTGTCCTCTTTTTAATATAATTCAACAGTTTTTTTGAGTAAACCTCAGGCACCTTTTCATTATTGTGTTTCTCCTTTTTCTATTTTCCTTCGGCTAAATGACTAGGGATTATTGGTAAGGGAAGTTACTCTTACACTCGTGGACTCTCCATGCCCGGAAAGAAAGAAATTTATCAGGTAAGCATACATTTTGTTTTTATTAGATGGTGTTATTATGAGTGTAACTGTTCTTTGTAATGTATTTTTGATGTGTTTTGTTACACTTTGAGGTCACGCTAACTTGATGCGTGTTAACTTCCATTTTGCTCAAGCTATCGCGTTAACTTTCAACTTGTAATAAGAGTGAAAAACCTGACGTGCGCAAACATTTGCAATAAACCCCTTTGCGCTCACGCTCAACTGTTAGCGCTTCACTTGTAATCTAGCCCTTAATGTTTTGGGTTGTTTTTTTGCCTTTTCTGAGGCAGCTGTTGGCAGGAAGGTCCTAAAAGCTACAGTGCCTGCCTTAATGTTTGTCCCATCCATTCACTCATGGACTATTAGGAGTAATGGCTCATTGACTCTCACCACCTTATGAAAGAAAACAAAATTTATGCTTACTTGATCAATTTAATTCTTTCATGGTGGTAAGTCCACAAGACCCACCTTTATATTTTTTCAGTTAACGGCAGTACTAGTATGCACTTCATTTACCCTACTTTGTCCTTTCCTACTTCTCTATTTTTCACCTTTCTCGGCTATACGTTAGACAGAGAGGTGGGAAGGATTGGAAGCTCTTGAAATCTTGGGTATCTTTGTCTCCTCCTAGTGGCCAGGAATTGAATCCCAGGAGTAATGGCTCATGGACTCTCACCACAATGGAATACATTAATTTATCAAGTGAGTACATTTTGTTTTTTACCTTCCCAGTAGATTCCAAAATAACACCTCTAAGATCTGATTACCTGTATAGTAGAATCACCAGCTTACCCTGCTCTAAAATATGTTTTCACATGGTTTTATCGGTTAAGAATGTTAAAAAAAATCAGTCTGTGTAATAAAATATTAAAAATACATGAAAATATTATTAATTTTTTCAAGACTGTTGCTTACAGTATTCATCCCAGGACCTCTTTAATGGGTGCACCACCTGGCTGATTTTACTGACCTACCAACTAAAATTTTAGCCAAAAATAAGCTAAAATTAGGCAATTTTAAATTATTTTTAATGTTTATTGCTTGGATTACTGTAACATACAATGCCTTGCAAAAGTATTCACCCCCCCCCCTTGACTTTTTACCTATTTTGTTACATTACAGCCTTAAATTCAATGTTTTTATTAATCTGAATTTTATGTGATGGATCAGAACACAATAGTTGGTGAAGTGAAATGAGAAAAATATATACATAAAACTATTTTTTAGAAATAGAAAACAGAAAATTGGCATGTGCGTATGTATTCACCCCCTTTGTTATGAAGCCCATAAAAAGCTCTGGTGCAACCAATTACCTTCAGAAGTCACATAATTAGTGAAATGATGTCCACCTGTGTGTAATCTAAGTGTCACAAGATCTGTCATTACATATACACACCTTTTTTGAAAAGCCCCAGAGGCTGCAACACCTAAGCAAGAGGCACCACTAACCAAACACTGCCATGAAGACCAAAGAAATCTCCAAACAAATAAGGGACAATGTTGTTGAGAAGTACAAGTCAGGGTTAGGTTATAAAAAATATCCAAATTTTGATGATCCCCAGGAGCACCATCAAATCTATCATTACCAAATGGAAAGAACATGGCACAACAGCAAACCTGCCAAGAGATGGCTGCCCACCAAAACTCATGGACCGAGCAAGGAGGGCATTAATCAGAGAGGCAGCACAGAGACCTAAGGTAACCCTGGAGGAGCTGCAGAGTTCCACAGCAGAGACTGGAGTATCTGTACATAGGACAACAATAAGCCGTACGCTCAATAGAGTTGGGCTTTATGGCAGAGTGGCCAGAAGAAAGCCATTACTTTCAGCAAAAAACAAAATGGCACGTTTTGAGTTTGCGAAAAGGCATGTGGGAGACTCCCAAAATGTATGGAGGAAGATGCTCTGGTCTGATGAGACTAAAATTTTACTTTTCGGTCACCAAAAAAAAAGGCTATGTCTGGCGCAAACCCAACACATCAAATCACCCAAAGAACACCATCCCCACAGTGAAACGTGGTGGTGGCAGCATCATGCTGTGGGGATGTTTTTCAGCAGCCGGGACTGGGAAACTTGTCAATTGAGGGAAAGATGGATGGTGCTAAATACAGGGATATTCTTGAGCAAAACCTGTACCTGTGCGTGATTTGAGGCTAGGACAGAGGTTCACCTTCCAGCAGGACAATGACCCCAAACACACTGCTAAAGCAACACTTGAGTGGTTTAAGGGGAAACATGTAAATGTGTTGGAATGGCCTAGTCAAAGCCCAGACCTCAATCCAATAGAAAATCTGTGGTCAGACTTAAAGATTGCTGTTCACAAGCGCAAACCATCTAACTTGAAGGAGCTGGAGCAGTTTTGCAAGGAGGACTGGGCAAAAATCCCAGTGGTAAGATGTGGCAAGCTCATAGAGACTTATCCAAAGCGACTTGGATGTGTAATTGCAGCAAAAGGTGGCTCTACAAAGTATTGACTTTAGGGGGGGTGAATAGTTATGCACATTGAGTTTTTTCTGTTATTTTGTCCTATTTGTTGTTTGCTTCAAAATAAAAAAATAAAAAAAACATCTTCAAAGTTGTGGACATGTTCTGTAAATTAAATGATGCAAATCCTCAAACAATCCATGTTAATTCCAGGGTGTGAGGCAACAAAACACGAAAAATGCCAAGGGGGGTGAATACTTTTGCAAGGCATTGTACATTTATGTTAAATAATACAATTAATCTATGCTTTAGATAATGTTAAGAAATTTTACACTGCTCCCACCCAGCTACTTTATAATGCCATACAGCTGGGCAAAATGTTCTATGGAGAACACTGTTAATATTAATTCTAAAATTAATAAATTATGCTAAATTAGTATTCTGAAAACGACTCTTTCTTTCATGTAATTAGCAAGAGTCCATGAGCTAGTGACGTATGGGATATACATTCCTACCAGGAGGGGCAAAGTTTCCCAAACCTTAAAATGCCTATAAATACACCCCTCACCACACCCACAATTCAGTTTTTACAAACTTTGCCTCCTATGGAGGTGGTGAAGTAAGTTTGTGCTAGATTCTACGTTGATATGCGCTCCGCAGCAAGTTGGGGCCCGGTTTTCCTCTCAGCATGCAGTGAATGTCAGAGGGATGTGAGGAGAGTATTGCCTATTTGAATGCAATGATCTCCTTCTACGGGGTCTATTTCATAGGTTCTCTGTTATCGGTCGTGGAGATTCATCTCTTACCTCCCTTTTCAGATCGACGATATACTCTTATATATATACCATTACCTCTGCTGATTTTCGTTTCAGTACTGGTTTGGCTTTCTACAAACATGTAGATGAGTGTCCTGGGGTAAGTAAGTCTTATTTTCTGTGACACTCTAAAGCTATGGTTGGGCACTTTTTTATAAAGTTCTAAATATATGTATTCAAACATTTATTTGCCTTGACTCAGGATGTTCAACATTCCTTTTTTTCAGACAGTCAGTTTCATATTTGGGATAATGCATTTGAATCAATCATTTTTCTTACCTTAAAAAATTTGACTTTTTCCCTGTGGGCTGTTAGGCTCGCGGGGGCTGAAAATGCTTCATTTTATTGCGTCATTCTTGGCGCTGACTTTTTTGGCGCAAAAAATCTTTTCTGTTTCCGGCGTCATACGTGTCGCCGGAAGTTGCGTCATTTTTTTGACGTTCTTTTGCGCCAAAAATGTCGGTGTTCCGGATGTGGCGTCATTTTTGGCGCCAAAGGCATTTAGGCGCCAAATAATGTGGGCGTCTTATTTGGCGCTAAAAAAATATGGGCGTCGCTTTTGTCTCCACATTATTTAAGTCTCATTTTATATTGCTTCTGGTTGCTAGAAGCTTGTTCTATGGCATTTTTTTCCCATTTCTGAAACTGTCATTTAAGGAATTTGTTCAATTTTGCTTTATATGTTGTTTTTTCTATTACATATTGCAAGATGTTCCACGTTGCAACTGAGTCAGAAGATACTTCAGGAAAATCACTGCCCGGTGCTGGAGCTACCAAGCTAAGTGTATCTGCTATAAATTTTTGGTATCTGTTTCTCCAGCTGTTGTTTGTATTGCATGTCATGACAAACTTATTAATGCAGATAAAATTTCCTTTAGTACTGTTACATTACCTGTTGCTGTTCCGTCAACATCTAATTTTCAGAGTGTTCCTGATAAACATAAGAGATTTTATTTTTTTAAATCCATTAAGAAGGCTATGTCTGTTATTTCTCCTTCTAGTTTACATAAAAGTCTTTTAAAACTTCTCTTTTTTCAGATGAATTTTTAAATGAACATCATCATTCTGATACTGATAAATGGTTCTTTATTTAAAGAAGTATTAATTGCATTAGAAATAGAGGATTCTGGTCCTCTTGATACTAAATCTAAACGTTTAAATAAGGTTTTTAAATCTCCTGTAGTTATTCCAGAAGTGTTTAATCTCCCTGATGCTATTTCTGAAGTAATTTCCAGGGAATGGAATAATTTGGGTAATTCTTTTACTCCTTCTAAACGTTTAAGCAATTATATCCTGTGCCATCTGACAGATTAGAGTTTTTTGGGACAAAATCCCTAAGGTTATGGGGCTGTCTCTACTCCTGCTAAATGTACTACTATTCCTACGGCAGATAGTACTTCATTTAAGGATCCTTTATATAGGAAAATTGAATCCTTTCTAAGAAAAGCTTACTTATGTTCAGGTAATCTTCTTAGACCTGCTATATTTTTAGCGGATGTTGCTGCAGCTTCAACTTTTTGGTTAGGAGCTTTAGCGCAACAAGTAACAGATCATAATTTTATAGCATTATTATTATTCTATAACATGCTAATAATTTTATTGGTGATACCATCTTTTGATTTCATTAGAGTTGATGTCAGGTATATGTCTCTAGCTATTTTAGCTAGAAAAGCTTTATGGTTTAAACTTGGATTGCTGATATGTCTTCTAAGTCAACTTTGCTTTCCCTTTCTTTCCAGGGTAATTAATTATTATCTCAACTGTTTCTGGAAGGAAGGGAACTTTTTTACCAAAGGATAAAAAATCTAAGGTAAATTTAGGTCTAATAATCATTTTCGTTCCTTTCCTCACAACAAGGAACAAAGGCCTGATCTTTCTTCCTCAGGAGCGGTATCAGTTTGGAAACTATTTCCAGTTTGGAATATATCCAAGCCTTATAGAAACCTATAGCCAGCTCCTAGGTACCCATGAAGGTGCGGCCCTTATTCCAGCTCAGCTGGTATGGGGCAGATTACGTTTTCTTCAAAGAAATTTGGATCAATTCCGTTCTCAATTTCTGGTTTCAGAACATTGTTTCAGAAAGGTACAGAATTGGCTTCAAGTTAAGGCCTCCTGCTAAGAGATTTTTTTCTTTCCCGTGTCCCAGTTAACACAGCAAAGGCTCAGCATTTCTGAAATGTGTTTCAGATCTAGAGTTGGCTGGAGTAATTATGCCAGTTCCAGTTCTGGAACAGGGGCTGGGGTTTTATTTTATCTCTTCATTGTACCAAAGAAGGTCAATTCCTTCAGACCTGTTCCGGATCTATCAATATTGAATCGTTATGTAAGGATACCAACATTCAAGATGGTTACTGTAGGACTATCCTGCCTTTTGTTTAGCAAGGGCATTATATGTCTACTATAGATTTACAGGATGTGTATCCGCATATTCCGATTCATCCAGATCACTTTTAGTGTCTGAGATTCTCTTTTTAGACAAGCATTACCAGTTTTGTGGCTCTACCGTTTGGCCTAGCCTCAGTTCCAAGAATTTTTTTTTTTCAAAGGTTCTCGGTGCCCTTCTTTCTGTAATCAGAGAACAGGGTTTTGGTATTTCCTTATTTGGACGATATCTTGGTACTTGCTCAGTCTTCTTATTTTCGAAGAATTTCATACGAATCGACTTGTGTTGTTTCTTCAAGTTCATGGTTGGAGGATCAATTTACCAATCAGTTCATTGATTCCTCAGACAAGGGTAACCTTTTTAGGTTTCTAGATAGATTCAGTGTCTATGACTTTGTCCTTGTCAGACAAGAGAAGTTTAACATTGATATCAGCTTGTCAAAACCTTCAGTCACAATCATTCCCTTTGGTAGCCTTATGCATGGAAATTTTAGGTCTTAGGACTGCCGCATCAGATGCGATCTCCTTTGCTCGTTTTCACATGCGACCTCTTCAGCTCTGTATGCTGAACCAATGGTGCAGGGATTACTCAAAGATATCTCAATTAATATCTTTAAACCGATTATACGACACTCTCTGACATGGTGGACAGATCACCATCGTTTAGTTCAGGAGGCTTCTTTGTTCTTCCGACCTGGACTATAATCTCAACAGATGCAAGTCTTACAGGTTGGGGAGCTGTGTGGGGGTATCTGACGGCACAAGGGGTTTGGGAATCTCAGGAGGTGAGATTTCCGATCAATATTTTGGAACTCCGTGCAATTTTCAGAGCTCTTCAGTCTTGGCCTCTTCTGAAGAGAGAGTTGTTCATTTGTTTTCAGATAGACAATGTCACAACTGTGGCATACATCAATTCATCAAGGAGGGACTCACAGTCCTCTGGCTATGAAAGAAGTATCTCGAATTTTGGTTTGGGCGGAATCCAGCTCCTGTCTAATCTCTGCGGTTCATATCCCAGGTATGGACAATTGGAAAGCGGATTATCTCAGTCGCCAAACGTTGCACCTGGGCGAATGGTCTCTTCACCCAGAGGTATTTCCTCAGATTGTTCAAATGTGGGAACTCCCAGAAATAGATCTGATGGCTTCTCATCTAAACAAGAAACTTCCCTGGTATCTGTCCGGATCCCGGGATACTCGGGCGGAGGCAGTGGATGCATTATCTCTTTCTTACAAGTGTCATCCTGCCTATATCTTTCCGCCTCTAGTTCTTCTTCCAAGGGTATTCTCCAATATTCTAAAGGAATGTTCGTTTGTCCTGCTGGTAGCTCCAGCATGGCCTCACAGGTTTTGGTATGCGGATCTTGTCCGGATGGCCTCTTGCCAGCTGTGGACTCTTCCGTTAAGACCAGTCTTTCTGTCTCAAGGTTCTTTTTTCCATCAGGATCTCAAAACCTTAATTTTAAGGTATGGAGTTTGAACGCTTGATTCTTGGTCAAAGAGGTTTCTCTGACTCTATGATTGATACTATGTGACAGGCTCGTAAATCTGTATCTAGAGAGATATATTATAGAGTCTGGAAGACTTATATTTCTCCAACATAGGTGTGTCCGGTCCACGGCGTCATCCTTACTTGTGGGATATTCTCTTCCCCAACAGGAAATGGCAAAGAGCCCAGCAAAGCTGGTCACATGATCCCTCCTAGGCTCCGCCTTCCCCAGTCATTCTCTTTGCCGTTGTACAGGCAACATCTCCACGGAGATGGCTTAGAGTTTTTTGGTGTTTAAATGTAGTTTTTATTCTTCAATCAAGAGTTTGTTATTTTAAAATAGTGCTGGTATGTACTATTTACTCTGAAACAGGAAAGAGATGAAGATTTCTGTTTGTAAGAGGAAAATGATTTTAGCAACCGTTACTAAAATCGATGGCTGTTTCCACACAGGACTGTTGAGAGGAATTAACTTCAGTTGGGGGAAACAGTGAGCAGACTTTTGCTGCTTGAGGTATGACACATTTCTAACAAGACTCGGTAATGCTGGAAGCTGTCATTTTCCCTATGGGAACCGGTAAGCCATTTTCTTAGTTTAAGTAAAAGAATAAAGGGCTTCATTAGGGCTTAAAAAACTGGTAGACATTTTTCTGGGCTAAAACGATTACTTTACTAAGTATATTTGGCAGATTATTACTTTTAATAGTTGTTAAATCTTGGGGATTGTTTTAATAAAAACGGCAGGCACTGTATTGGACACCTTTTTCACTGGGGGCCTTTTCTAGTCATAGACAGAGCCTCATTTTCGCGCCTCTAATGCGCAGTTGTTTTTGGAAAGCATGGCATGCAGATGCATGTGTGAGGAGCTAAGAACCACTGAAAAAGCTTATAGAAGGCATCATTTGGTATCGTATTCCCCTCTGGGCTTGGTTGGGTCTCAGCAAAGCAGATACCTGGGACTGTATAGGGGTTAAATGTAAAAACGGCTCCGGTTCCGTTATTTTAAGGGTTAAAGCTTTCAAATTTGGTGTGCAATACTTTTAAGGCTTTAAGTTACTGTGGTGAAATTTTGGTGAAATTTGAACAATTCCTTCATACTTTTTCACATATTCAGTAATAAAGTGTGTTCAGTTTGAAATTTAAAGGGACAGTAACGGTTTTATTGTAAAACGTTTTTTGTGCTTTGTTGACAAGTTTAAGCCTGTTTAACATGTCTGAACCATCAGATAACGATGTTCTATATGTATGAAAGCCAATGTGTCTCCCCATTTAAATATATGTGATATATTTGTGTCATAATGTCCAAACAAAGTAGGGATAATAATGCCATAGATATGATATTGCCCAAGATGATTCCTCTAATGAGGGGAGTAAGCATGGTACTGCATCATCCCCTTCTGTGTCTACACCAGTTTTGCCCACACAAGAGGCCCCTAGTACATCTAGTGCGCCAATACTTATTACCATACAACAATTAATGGCTGTAATGGATAATTCTATTGCATGCATTTTTTTCCAAAATGCCTACTTATCAGAGAAAGCGTGATTGCTCTGTTTTAAACACTGAAGAGCAAGAGGACGCTGATGATATCTGTTCTGACATACCCTCACACCTATCTGAAGGGGCCAGGAGGGAGGTTTTGTCTGAGGGAGAAATTTCAGATTCAGGGAAAATTTCTCAACAAGCAGAACCTGATATTGTAACTTTTAAATTTAAATTTCAACATCTCCACGCACTACTTAAGGAGGTATTATCTACTCTGGATGATTGTGACAATTTGGTCATTCCAGAGAAATTAGGTAAGATGGACAAGTTCCTAGAGGTTCCGGTGCCCCCCGATGTTTTTCCTATACCCAAGCGGGTGGCGGACATAGTAAATAAGGAGTGGGAAAGGCCCGGCATACCTTTTGTCCTCCCCCTATATTTAAGAAATTAGTTCCTATAGTCAACCCCAGAAAGGACTTATAGCATACAGTCCCCAAGGTCGAGGGGGTGGTTTCTACTCTAAACAAACGCACTTCTATTCCTATAGAAGATAGTTGTGCTTTCAAGATCCTATGGATTAAAGGTTAGAGGGTTTGCTTAAAAAGATGTTTGTTCAGCAAGGTTACCTTCTACAACCAATTTCATGCATTGTTCCTGTCACTACAGCTGCGTGTTTCTGGTTCGAAGAACTAGAAAAGTCGCTCAATAAAGAATCTTCGTACGAGGAGGTTTTGGACAGAGTTCAAGCTCTTAAATTGGCTAACTCTTTTTTATTTTAGATGCCGCTTTGCAATTAGCTAGATTAGCGGCGAATAATTCAGGGTTTGCTATCGTGGCGCGCAGAGCGCTTTTGCTTAACATCCCTTTCAAGGGTAAAACACTGTTTGGCCCTGACTTGAAAGAGATTATTTCAGACATCACTGGGGGAAAGGGCCACGCCCTTCCTCTGGATAGGTCTTTTAAGGCTAAAAAGAAGCCAAATTTTCGTCCCTTTCGCAGAAACGGACTAGCCTCAAATTCTACACCCTCTAAGCAAGAGGGTAATACTTCTCAAACCAAGCCAGCCTGGAGGCTGGAACAAGGGTAAGCAGGCCAAGTCACCTGCCACTGCTACCAAAACAGCATGAAGTGTTGGCCCCCGATCTGGGAAGGATCTGGTGGGGGGCAGACTTTATCTCTTTGCTCAGGCTGGGGCAAGAGATGTTCAGGATCCTTGGGCGCTAGAAATAGTTTCTCAAGGTTATCTCCTGGAATTCAGGGAACTACCCCCAAGGGGAAGGTTCCACGGGTCTCAATTATCTTCGAACAGGCATTCTTACACTGTGTAGAAGACCTGTTAAGCATGGGAGTGATTCATCCTGTTCCATTAGGAGAACAAGGGATGGGTTTTTACTCCAAGCTGTTCATAATTCCCAAAAAAGAGGGAACATTCAGACCTATTTTAGATCTCAAGATTCTAAACAAGTTTCTAAGGGTTTCATCATTCAAAATGGAAACCATTCGAACAATCCTTCCTACCATCCAGGAAGGTCAATTCATGACCACGGTGGACTTAAAGGATGCGTACCTACGTATTCCTATCCACAAGGAACATTTTCGGTTCCTAAGGTTCGCCTTTCTGGACAAGCATTACCTGTGGCACTTCCATTCGGATTAGCCACTGCTCCAAGGATTTTCACAAGGGTACTAGGGTCCCTTCTAGCGGTGCTAAGACCAAGGGGCATTGCAGTAGTACCTTACTTGGACGACATCCTGATTCAAGTGTCGTCTCTGTCATAAGCAAGGGCTCATACGGACATTGTCCTAGCCTTTCTCAGATCTCACAGGTGGAAAGTGAACATAGAAAAAAGTTCTCTGTCCCCGTCAACAAGAGTTCCCTTCTTGGGAACAATAATAGTTTCCTTAGAAATGAAGGTTTTTCTGACAGAGGCCAGAAAATCAAAACTTCTAAGCTCTTGTCAGGTACTTCATTCTGTTCTTCTTCCTTCCATAGCGCAGTCCATGGAAGTAATAGGGTTGATGGTTGAGGCAATGGACATAGTTCCTTTTGCACGAATTCATCTAAGACCATTGCACCTGGGCATGCTCAGACAGTGGAATGGGGATTATACAGACTTGTCTCCGACGATACAAGTAGATCAAATATCCAGAGATTCACTCCGTTGGTGGCTGACCCTGGACAACCTGTCACAGGGAATGAGCTTCCGCAGACCAGAATAGGTCATTGTCACGACCGACGCCAGTCTGGTGGGCTGGGGCGCGGTCTGGGAACCCCTGAAAACTCAGGGTCTATGGTTTCGGGAAGACTCTCTTCTCCCGATAAACATAATGGAACTGAGAGCGATATTCAATGCTCTCAAGGCTTGGCCTCGACTAGCAAAGGCCAAATTCATAAGGTTTCAATCAGTCATCATGACGACTGTTACATATATCAACCATCAGGGGGTAACAAGGAGTTCCCTGGCGATGGAGGAGCATCCGGGGGAGTGGGAACTCCATCTGGAAATCTTTGCCCAAATAACTCAATTATGGGGCATTCCAGACTTGGTTCTGATGGCCTCTCGTCAGAACTTCATGGTCCCTTGTTACGGGTCCAAATCCAGGGATCCCAAGGCGACTCTATTGGATACAATAGTAGCACCTTGGATCTTCAATCTAGCTTATGTATTCCCACCGTTTCCTCTCATTCCCAGGCTGGTAGCCAGGATCAATCTGGAGAGGGCTTCGGTGACCTTGATAGTTCCTGTGTGGCCACGCAGGACTTGGTATGCAGACCTGGTGAATGTGTCATCGGCTCCACCATGGAAGCTACCTTTGAGACAGGACCTTCTTATTCAGGGTCCATTCGAACATCCGAATCTGGTTTTCCTCCAACTGACTGCTTGGAGTTTGAACGCTTGATTTTATCAAAGCGTGGGTTTTCAGATTCTGTAATAGATACTCTTATTCAGGCTAGAAAGCCTGTAACTAGAAAAATTTACCATAATATATGGAAAAAATATATCTGTTGGTGTGAATCTAAAGGATTCCCATGGAACAAGATAAAAATTCCTAAGATTCTTTCCTTTCTACAAGAAGGTTTGGAGAAAGGATTTTCTGCAAGTTCTCTGAAGGGACAGATCTCTGCTTTATCTGTTTTACTTCACAAAAGGCTGGCAGCTGTGCCAGACATTTAAGCGTTTGTTCAGGCTCTGGTTAGAATCAAGCCTGTTTACAGACCTTTGACTCTTCCCTGGAGTCTTAATCTAGTTCTTTCAGTTCTTCAAGGGGTTCCGTTTGAACCCTTACATTCCATAGATATTAAGTTATTATCTTGGAAAGTTTTGTTTTAGGTTGCAATTTCTTCCGCTAGAAGAGTTTCTGAGTTATCTGCTCTGCAGTGTTCTCCGCCCTATCTGGTCCATGCAGATAAGGTGGTTTTTACGTACTGAGCCTGGTTTTCTTCCGAAGGTTGTTTCCAACAAAAATATTAACCAGGAGATAGTTGTACCTTCTTTGTGTCCGAATCCAGTTTCATAGAAGGAACGTTTGTTACACAATTTGGACGTTGTCCGTGCTCTAAAATTCTATTTAGATGCTACAAAGGATTTCAGACAAACATCTTCCTTGTTTGTTGTTTATTCTGGTAAAAGGAGAGGTCAAAAAGCAACTTCTACCTCTCTATCTTTTTGGCTTAAAAGCATCATCAGATTGGCTTATGAGACTGCCGGACGGCAGCCTCCTGAAAGAATCACAGCTCATTCTACTAGGGCCGTGGCTTCCACATGGGCCTTTAAGAACGAGGCTTCTGTTGATCAGATATGTAAGGCAGCGACTTGGTCTTCACTGCACACTTTTACCAAATTTTACAAATTTGATACTTTTGCTTCTTCTGAGGCTATTTTTGGGAGAAAGGTTTTGCAAACCGTGGTGCCTTCCATCTAGGTGACCTGATTTTCTCCCTCCCATCATCCGTGTCCTAAAGCTTTGGTATTGGTTCCCACAAGTAAGGATGACGCCGTGGACCGGACACACCTATGTTGGAGAAAAAAGAAATTATGTTTACCTGATAAATTACTTTCTCCAACGGTGTGTCCGGTCCACGGCCCGCCCTGGTTTTTTAATCAGGTCTGATGATTTATTTTCTTTAACTACAGTCACCACGGTATCATATGATTTCTCCTATGCAAATATTCCTCCTTTACGTCGGTCGAATGACTGGGGAAGGCGGAGCCTAGGAGGGATCATGTGACCAGCTTTGCTGGGCTCTTTGCCATTTCCTGTTGGGGAAGAGAATATCCCACAAGTAAGGATGACGCCGTGGACCGGACACACCGTTGGAGAAAGTAATTTATCAGGTAAACATAAATTCTGTTTTCTTAGTGTCTTTCTCATCTGTTTTCTTGGCATTCTTTTTTGAATACCGAGAATTTTACAGTTTCTTCAGGATGGTTTAGATAAAGGTTTGTCCGCAAGTTCCTTGAAAGACAAATCTCTGTTCTTTCTGTTCTTTTTCACAGAAGGATTGCTAATCTTCCTGATATTCATTGTTTTGTACAACCTTCGGTTCGTATAAAACCTGTCATTCAGTCAATTTCTCCTCCTTGGAGTTTGAATTTGGTTCTGGGGGCTCTTCAAGCTCCTCCTTTTGAACCCATGCATTCTTTGGTCGTTATATTACTTTCTTGGAAAGTTTTGTTTCTTTGGCCATCTCTTCTGCCAGAAGAGTCTCCGAATTTTCTACTCTTTTTTGTGAGTCTCCTTTTCTGATTTTGCATCAGGATAAGGCGGTGCTGCGAACTTCTTTTGAATTTTTTACCTAAGGTTGTGAATTCTAACAACATTAGTAGAGAAATTGTGGTTCCTTCATTATGTCCTAATCCTATGAATTCTAAGGAGAAATCATTGCATTCTTTGGATGCTGTTAGAGGTTTGTAATATTATGTTGAAGCTACTAAGTCTTTCCGAAAGACTTCTAGTCTATTTGTCATCTTTTCCGGTTCTAGAAAAGGCCAGAAAGCTTCTGCCATTTTTTTGGCATCTTGGTTGAAATCTTTATTTCATCATGCCTATGTTGAGTCGGGTAACACTCCGCCTCAAAGGATTACAGCTCATTCTACTAGGTCAGTTTATACTTCCTGGGCGTTTAGGAATGAAGCTTCGGTTGATCAGATTTGCAAAGCAGCAACTTGATCCTCTTTGCATACTTTTACTAAATTCTACCATTTTGATGTGTTTTCTTCTTCTGAAGCAGTTTTTGGTGGAAACGTACTTCAGGCAGTGGTTTCAGTTTGAATCTTCTGCTTATGTTTTTTCATTAAATTTTATTCTGGGTGTGGATTATTTTCAGCAGGAATTGGCTGTCTTTATTTTATCCCTCCCTCTCTAGTGACTCTTGCGTGGAAAGATCCACATCTTGGGTAATCATTATCCCATACGTCACTAGCTCATGGACTCTTGCTAATTACATGAAAGAAAACATCATTTATGTAAGAACTTACCTGATAAATTCATTTCTTTCATATTAGCAAGAGTCCATGAGGCCCGCCCTTTTTTGTGGTGGTTTTGATTTTTTTGTATAAAGCACAATTATTCCAATTCCTTATTTTATATGCTTTCGCAATTTTTTCTTATCACCCCACTTCTTGGCTATTCGTTAAACTGAATTGTGGGTGTGGTGAGGGGTGTATTTATAGGCATTTTAAGGTTTGGGAAACTTTGCCCCTCCTGGTAGGAATGTATATCCCATACGTCACTAGCTCATGGACTCTTGCTAATATGAAAGAAATGAATTTATCAGGTAAGTTCTTACATAAATTATGTTTTTTCTATTTAATTTAGCCTCTGATAAGCCATAGCATAGGAGACTGCAAATTTAGCTTTAAAAAAAGCCATTTGAAATGTATTTTTACTCTATATACAGTACTTTTATTTCTAATATATGCTGTGCATGTATACATTAGACTTTGTTTTATGTACTTTCATATTTTGTTGAAGACCAGAATGCTGCAGCATTTGTATTAATGCAATTGAAATGTCATGTTCCAGAATTCCTAGCTGATTCCTAATTATAGTGGTAAATAACTCAAAAATCACAAAACAAATATAAACCAACAATAAATGTGATGTATTCAAAACAAAAAGGATATCGTGAGTCAAAGGCGTGCAATCATCCGATTTTCAATATCTAAAAAAAAGAAACACAATATAGTTTAATATTGCAACAAAAAAAATAAAAATTATATTATTTTGTCAAATTTGTACTCAAATAACCTTTGAGCTATCTTAAGCTCAAGTATTGCGCAGTCCTGTAGCACAAAGCTGTCAGGCTCAGCTATCACCATTGTGAAGTGGGTTAGATTTCTTTGGATGTGTCGGCGTGTCTCAAGAAATAAAAACATAAGACTATGGGGTCAATTTACTAAGTGTCGGGCGGACATGATTCGCTGTTGGATCTTTCTGCTGTTTTTTCTGGACTGTGATATTGCGTTTTAAGACAGTAGTATATATTCTTGATTTTGAACAAAATAATTGCATATTAATCTTACACTATAAGGTATATATCTGTAGTAAATCTACCACAGTTAAATTGTTATTGGGTTAAAAAATGGCAGATTTCAAATCAACATTCAGATCCTGTAGTACTAAAGTGTTGAGTTTGAAAATCCACTTTATATCTAATCTAGATAGTTAATTAAACATATCCATCCCTCTCCAATAATTATCTATTTTTCTAATTACCATAAATATTAGTCAACTAGGATCTTGTCCGTGTTTATCTTTAAAATGTAAGGAGACAGGATGTTATGTGAGCCTTTTTTGATGTTGTAAATATGTTCATATATCCTAGTCTTAGGAATTCTGGCAGTTTTCCCTATATATAACAAATTACAGCTGCACATTCAAAGATACACTACATACCTACTGTTACAAGTTATTAATTGATCAATTTCATATTTCTTCTTTACATTTTTAGAATATAAATTAGTTTTATAAACTCTATCATGATTAGACATGTTATCACATTGTGCGCAATCTTTACAGTATTTAAAACCTTTTAAATCTGTTAGCCAATTTCCTGATGTTTGATCCCTAAAATAGCTTTTAGTTAGGTGATCTTTAAGATTTTGGGCTCTTTTAAAAATTAGATTGGATCTTTCTTTCAAAATTGTGCTAAGTGTGGAATCCCTTTTTAGTATACCCCAATGTCTTTCCAGTATTTCTTTCAGTTCCTTATTCTGATTATTGCAGTTAAAAATAAAATTAAGCTTATTTCTATCATTCCAATTTTTCTTTTCTTTATATTGTAACATTTCCTGTCTATTTAATGTTCAAATTTCTTCAATTGCCAAATTAAGTGTAATCCTTTTCTATAAAACGACGCTTTAGAAGTTGAGCTTGTTTATAATAGACATCTTTGTCTTTACAGTTGCATCTAATTCTGTGAAATTGTCTTTTTGGTACATTTTCTATCCATCTCCTATGATGACAACTGTCTAGACCAATATAATAATTTACATAATTTTTTTTTAATTCATCGTTTTCTACATATATTTCAAGATCTAAAAAATGTCTATTTCTTTACTATATTCCCACAAAAAGTCAATATTCCAGTCTTTATTCTGTAAATGGTTCAAAAATGATACAAGATCATCTTTTGACCCTTTCCCTAGGAAACAAATATTGTCTATTTAACGATGATAGGATACAATGTTCTGCCCCTAGCTATGTCCTCCGAAAACCCATGACTCCTCCCACGCTGCCATGAAAAGGTTGGCATAGCTGGGGGAAAAACGCATTGCTGTTCCTCCTATCTGTAGGTAGTATTTATAGTTGAACCAAAAAAAGAATTGGTGTCTAGAATGATTTCAATAACTTCTAAAATGTATTGTATTTGTATTTCATGTAAATCGCTTTATTTATTTAACATCTGATTAACTGCTTCTAAACCCTGTGATTTAGTAATAATAGTATATAGGGATGTTACATCTCCTGTGACAAGCCAGTGATTTTCATTCCATTTGATGTTATTTAATACATTAAATACACTAACTGTGTCTTTAAGATAAGGTTATGTTTTTATCACCACTGGTTGTAACAGAATGTCTATATATTTAGATAGACCACTTGTTAGTGAATTAATCCCCGACACTATGGGTCTTCTCGCTGGGTTAATTCTATCTTTATGCAGTTATGGTAAGATACAAAAAGTGACAATTTTTGGAAATTTTATATTTATTGAATTAAATTCATGTTTATTTTAAATTCCCTTTCTCTTGTTAAGTGTATCCAGTCCACGGATCATCCATTACTTGTGGGATATTCTCCTTCCCAACAGGAAGTTACAAGAGGATCACCCACAGCAGAGCTGCTATATAGCTCCTCCCCTCACTGCCATACCCAGTCATTCTCTTGCAACTCTCAACTAAGATGGAGGTCGTAAGAGGACTGTGGTGTTTTATACTTAGTTTATTTCTTCAATCAAAAGTTTGTTATTTCTTCTGTTATGTGTGATCAGTCCACGGGTCATCATTACTTCTGGGATATAACTCCTCCCCAACAGGAAATGCAAGAGGATTCACCCAGCAGAGCTGCATATAGCTCCTCCCCTCTACGTCAGTCCCAGTCATTCTCTTGCACCCAACGACTAGATAGGATGTGTGAGAGGACTATGGTGATTATACTTAGTTTTTATGACTTCAATCAAAAGTTTGTTATTTTACAATAGCACCGGAGCGTGTTATTACTTCTCTGGCAGAGTTTGAAGAAGAATCTACCAGAGTTTTTTACTATGATTTTAACCGGAGTAGTTAAGATCATATTGCTGTTCTCGGCCATCTGAGGGAGGTAAAAGCTTCAGATCAGGGGACAGCGGGCAGATGAATCTGCATTGAGGTATGTAGCAGTTTTTATTTTCTGAATGGAATTGATGAAAAAATCCTGCCATACCGTTATAATGACATGTATGTATACACTTCAGTATTCTGGGGATGGTATTTCACCGGAACTACTCTGTTAAAGGTCACTAATCCTTTTAATAAGTATTTATCATGTTAAACGTTTTTGCTGGAATGTAGAATCGTTTACATTGCTGAGGTACTGAGTGAATAAATATTTGGGCATTATTTTCCACTTGGCAGTTGTTTGCTTTAATTGTGACAGTTTCGTTTCTCTTCACTGCTGTGTATGAGAGGGAGGGGCCGTTTTTGGCGCTCTTTGCTACGCATCAAAAATTTCCAGTCAGCTACTCTTATATTTCCTGCATGATCCGGTTCATCTCTGACAGATCTCAGGGGTCTTCAAACTTCTTTGGAGGGAGGTATATTCTCTCAGCAGAGCTGTGAGAATTTTATATTGACTGTGAATAAAAACGTTGCTCTGTAATTTTTATGTCAAATTTAATTATTGTTATTTTACTAATGGGAACAAACCTTTGCTAAAAGTTGTGTTGTTTTAAAGTTTGATGCTATAACTGTTTTTCAGTTCATTATCTCAACTGTCATTTAATCATTTAATCGTTTAGTACCTCTTTGAGGCACAGTACGTTTTTGCTAAAAAAGATTATAACCAGGTTGCAAGTTATTGCTAGTGTGTTAAACATGTCTGACTCAGAGGAAGATATCTGTGTCATTTGTTCCAATGCCAAGGTGGAGCCCAATAGAAATTTATGTACTAACTGTATTGATGCTACTTTAAATAAAAGTCAATCTGTACAATGTGAACAAATTTCACCAAACTGCGAGGGGAGAGTTATGCCGACTAACTCGCCTCACGCGGCAGTACCTGCATCTCCCGCCCGGGAGGTGCGTGATATTATGGCGCCTAGTACATCTGGGCGGCCATTACAGATAACATTACATGATATGGCTACTGTTATGACTGAAGTTTTGTCTAAATTACCAGAACTAAGAGGCAAGCGTGATCACTCTGGGGTGAGAACAGAGTGCGCTGACAATACTAGGGCCATGTCTGATACTGCGTCACAGCTTGCAGAGCATGAGGACGGAGAGCTTCATTCTGTGGGTGACGGTTCTGATCCAAACAGATTGGATTCAGATATTTCAAATTTTAAATTTAAATTGGAGAACCTCCGTGTATTACTAGGGGAGGTCTTAGCAGCTCTCAATGATTGTAACACCGTTGCAATACCAGAGAAACTGTGTAGGTTGGATAAATACTTTGCGGTACCGGCGAGTACTGACGTTTTTCCTATACCTAAGAGATTAACTGAAATTGTTACTAAGGAGTGGGATAGACCCGGTGTGCCGTTCTCACCCCCTCCAATATTTAGAAAGATGTTTCCAATAGACGCCACCACTCGGGACTTATGGCAGACGGTCCCTAAGGTGGAGGGAGCAGTTTCTACTTTAGCTAAGCGTACCACTATCCCGGTGGAGGATAGCTGTGCTTTTTCAGATCCAATGGATAAAAAATTAGAGGGTTACCTTAAGAAAATGTTTGTTCAACAAGGTTTTATATTGCAACCCCTTGCATGTATCGCGCCGATTACGGCTGCGGCAGCATTTTGGATTGAGTCTCTGGAAGAGAACCTTAGTTCATCTACGCTAGACGACATTATGGACAGGCTTAGAGTCCTTAAACTAGCTAATTCATTCATTTCGGAGGCCGTAGTACATTTAACCAAACTTACGGCTAAGAACTCAGGATTCGCCATACAGGCACGTAGGGCACTGTGGCTAAAATCCTGGTCAGCTGATGTTACTTCTAAGTCCAAATTACTTAATATACCTTTCAAGGGGCAGTCTTTATTTGGGCCCGGTTTGAAAGAAATTATCGCTGACATTACAGGAGGTAAGGGC
This sequence comes from Bombina bombina, assembly GCF_027579735.1. Taxonomy (NCBI): domain Eukaryota; kingdom Metazoa; phylum Chordata; class Amphibia; order Anura; family Bombinatoridae; genus Bombina; species Bombina bombina. The sequence goes on along the minus strand of NC_069500.1, from coordinate 621,289,824 downwards.
CACGCCCTACCTCAAGACAAAGCCAAAGCTAAGGCTAGACAGTCTAATTTTCGTCCCTTTCGGAATTTCAAAACAGGAGCAGCATCAACCTCCACTGCACCAAAACAGGAAGGAGCTGTTGCTCGTTACAGGCAAGGCTGGAAACCTAACCAGTCCTGGAACAAGGGCAAACAGGCCAGGAAACCTGCTGCTGCCCCAAAGACAGCATGAACCGAGAGCCCCCGATCCGGGACCGGATCTAGTGGGGGGCAGACTTTCTCTCTTCGCCCAGGCCTGGGCAAGAGATGTTCAGGATCCCTGGGCGCTAGAGATCATATCTCAGGGATACCTTCTAGACTTCAAATTATCTCCCCCAAGAGGGAGATTTCATCTGTCAAGGTTGTCAACAAACCAGATAAAGAAAGAAGCGTTTCTACGCTGTGTACAAGATCTGTTATTAATGGGAGTGATCCATCCGGTTCCGCGGTCGGAACAAGGACAAGGGTTCTACTCAAACCTGTTTGTGGTTCCCAAAAAAGAGGGAACTTTCAGGCCAATCTTAGATTTAAAAATTCTAAACAAATTCCTAAGAGTTCCATCGTTCAAAATGGAAACTATTCGGACAATCTTACCCATGATCCAAAAGGGTCAGTACATGACCACAGTGGATTTAAAAGATGCTTACCTTCACATACCGATTCACAAAGATCATCACCGGTATCTACGGTTTGCCTTCCTAGACAGGCACTACCAGTTTGTAGCTCTTCCATTCGGATTGGCTACGGCCCCAAGAATCTTCACAAAGGTTCTGGGTGCCCTTCTGGCGGTACTAAGACCGCGAGGGATTTCGGTAGCTCCGTACCTAGACGACATTCTAATACAAGCTTCAAGCTTTCAAACTGCCAAGTCTCATACAGAGTTAGTTCTGGCATTTCTAAGGTCGCATGGATGGAAAGTGAACGAAAAGAAGAGTTCTCTTTTTCCTCTCACAAGAGTTCCATTCTTGGGGACTCTTATAGATTCTGTAGAAATGAAGATTTACCTGACAGAAGACAGGTTAACAAAGCTTCAAGATGCATGCCGTGTCCTTCATTCCATTCAACACCCGTCAGTAGCTCAATGCATGGAGGTGATCGGCTTAATGGTAGCGGCAATGGACATAGTACCTTTTGCACGCCTACACCTCAGACCGCTGCAATTGTGCATGCTAAGTCAGTGGAATGGGGATTACTCAGATTTGTCCCCTACTCTGAATCTGAATCAAGAGACCAGAAATTCTCTTCTATGGTGGCTTTACCGGCCACACCTGTCCAGGGGGATGCCATTCAGCAGGCCAGACTGGACAATCGTAACAACAGACGCCAGCCTACTAGGTTGGGGCGCTGTCTGGAATTCTCTGAAGGCTCAGGGATTATGGAATCAGGAGGAGAGTCTCCTTCCAATAAACATTCTGGAATTGAGAGCAGTTCTCAATGCCCTTCTGGCTTGGCCCCAATTAACAACTCGGGGGTTCATCAGGTTTCAGTCGGACAATATCACGACTGTAGCTTACATCAACCATCAGGGAGGGACAAGAAGCTCCCTAGCAATGATGGAAGTATCAAAGATAATTCGCTGGGCAGAGTCTCACTCTTGCCACCTGTCAGCAATCCACATCCCGGGAGTGGAGAATTGGGAGGCGGATTTCTTGAGTCGCCAGACTTTTCATCCGGGAGAGTGGGAACTTCATCCGGAGGTCTTTGCCCAAATACTTCGACGTTGGGGCAAACCAGAGATAGATCTCATGGCGTCTCGGCAGAACGCCAAACTTTCTCACTACGGGTCCAGATCCAGGGATCCGGGAGCGGTTCTGATAGATGCTTTGACAGCACCTTGGAACTTCGGGATGGCTTATGTGTTTCCACCCTTCCCGCTGCTTCCTCGATTGATTGCCAAAATCAAACAGGAGAGAGCATCAGTGATTCTAATAGCGCCTGCATGGCCACGCAGGACTTGGTATGCAGATCTAGTGGACATGTCATCCTGTCCGCCTTGGTCTCTACCTCTAAGACAGGACCTTCTGATACAGGGTCCATTCAAACATCAAAATCTAACTTCTCTGAAACTGACTGCTTGGAAATTGAACGCTTGATTTTATCAAAACGTGGTTTTTCTGAGTCGGTTATTGATACCCTGATACAGGCTAGGAAGCCTGTTACCAGAAAGATTTACCATAAAATATGGCGCAAATACCTATACTGGTGCGAATCCAAACGTTACTCCTGGAGTAAGGTTAGGATCCCTAGGATATTGTCCTTTCTACAAGAAGGTTTAGAAAAGGGTTTATCAGCTAGTTCATTAAAGGGACAGATTTCAGCTCTGTCCATCTTGTTACACAGGCGTCTGTCAGAAAATCCAGACGTCCAGGCCTTTTGTCAGGCTTTAGCTAGGATCAAGCCTGTGTTTAAAGCCGTTGCTCCGCCATGGAGTTTAAACTTAGTTCTTAACGTTTTACAGGGTGTTCCGTTTGAACCCCTTCATTCCATTGATATAAAATTGTTATCTTGGAAAGTTCTGTTTTTAATGGCTATTTCCTCGGCTCGAAGAGTCTCTGAGTTATCAGCACTACATTGTGATTCTCCTTATCTGATTTTTCACTCAGACAAGGTAGTTCTGCGTACTAAACCTGGGTTCTTACCTAAGGTAGTCACTAACAGGAATATCAATCAAGAGATTGTTGTTCCATCCTTGTGTCCAAATCCTTCTTCAAAGAAGGAACGTCTTCTACACAATCTGGATGTAGTTCGTGCCCTCAAGTTCTACTTGCAGGCAACTAAAGATTTTCGCCAAACTTCTTCCCTGTTTGTCGTTTATTCTGGACAGAGGAGAGGTCAAAAAGCTTCTGCTACCTCTCTCTCTTTTTGGCTTCGTAGCATAATACGTTTAGCCTACGAGACTGCTGGACAGCAGCCTCCTGAAAGAATTACAGCTCACTCCACTAGAGCTGTGGCTTCCACTTGGGCCTTTAAGAATGAGGCCTCTGTTGAACAGATTTGCAAGGCTGCAACTTGGTCTTCGCTTCATACTTTTTCCAAATTTTACAAATTTGACACTTTTGCTTCTTCGGAGGCTATTTTTGGGAGAAAGGTTCTTCAGGCAGTGGTTCCTTCTGTATAATGAGCCTGCCTATCCCTCCCGTCATCCGTGTACTTTTGCTTTGGTATTGGTATCCCAGAAGTAATGATGACCCGTGGACTGATCACACATAACAGAAGAAAACATAATTTATGCTTACCTGATAAATTCCTTTCTTCTGTTGTGTGATCAGTCCACGGCCCGCCCTGTTTTTAAGGCAGGTAAATATCTTTTAAATTATACTCCAGTCACCACTTCACCCTTGGTTACTCCTTTCTCGTTGATTCTTGGTCGAATGACTGGGACTGACGTAGAGGGGAGGAGCTATATGCAGCTCTGCTGGGTGAATCCTCTTGCATTTCCTGTTGGGGAGGAGTTATATCCCAGAAGTAATGATGACCCGTGGACTGATCACACAACAGAAGAAAGGAATTTATCAGGTAAGCATAAATTATGTTTTTTAAATGGTACCGGAGTGTACTGTTTATCTCAGACAGTATTTAGAAGAAGAATCTGCCTGCGTTTTCTATGATCTTAGCAGAAGTAACTAAGATCCTTTGCTGTTCTCACATATTCTGAGGAGTGAGTTAACTTCAGAGGGGGAATAGCGTGCAGGTTTTCCTGTAATAAGGTATGTGCAGTTAAAATATTTTTCTAGGGATGGAATTTGCTAGAAAATGCTGCTGATACCGAAGTAATGTAAGTAAAGCCTTAAATGCAGTGATAGCGACTGGTATCAGGCTTATTAATAGAGATACATACTCTTATAAAAGTGTATTTTAAAACGTTTGCTGGCATGTTTAATCGTTTTTTACATATGTTTGGTGATAAAACTTATTGGGGCCTAGTTTTTTCCACATGGCTGGCTTGAATTTTGCCTAGAAACAGTTCCCTGAGGCTTCCCACTGTTGTAATATGAGTGGGAGGGGCCTATTTTGGCGTTTTTTTGCACAGCAAAAATTACAGACACAGACATCCAGCTTCTTCCTGCATGATCCAGGACTTCTCTGAAGGGCTCAAAAGGCTTCAAAAGTCGTATTGAGGGAGGTAAAAAGCCACAGTAGAGCTGTGGCAGTTGTGACTGTTTAAAAAAACGTTTTTGTCATTTGTTATTCCGTTTTTGGTATTAAGGGGTTAATCATCCATTTGCAAGTGGGTGCAATGCTCTGCTAACTTATTACATACACTGTAAAAATTTTGTTAGTGTAACTGCATTTTTTCACTGTTATTTCAAAATTTGGGAAAATTTGTGTTTCTTAAAGGCGCAGTAACGTTTTTTATATTGCTTGTAAACTTGTTTTAAAGTGTTTTCCAAGCTTGCTAGTCTCATTGCTAGTCTGTTTAAACATGTCTGACACAGAGGAACCTACTTGTTCATTATGTTTGAAAGCCATGGTGGAGCCCCATAGGAGAATGTGTACTAAATGTATTGATTTCACCTTAAACAGTAAAGATCAGTCTTTATCTATAAAAGAATTATCACTAGAGGGTTCTGTCGAGGGGGAAGTTATACCGACTAACTCTCCCCACGTGTCAGACCCTTCGCCTCCCGCTCAGGGGACACACGCTAATATGGCGCCAATTACATCAGGGACGCCCATAGCGATTACCTTGCAGGACATGGCTGCAATCATGACTAATACCCTGTCAGAGGTATTATCTAGATTGCCTGAATTAAGAGGCAAGCGCGTCACAGTATGCAGAACATGAGGACGGAGAGCTTCAGTCTGTGGGTGACATCTCGGTGACATCTCGGGGAAACCTGATTCAGAGATTTCTAATTTTAAATTTAAGCTTGAGAACCTCCGTGTATTGCTTGGGGAGGTATTAGCTGCTCTGAATGACTGTAACACAGTTGCAATTCCAGAGAAATTGTGTAGGCTGGATAGATACTATGCGGTGCCTGTGTGTACTGACGTTTTTCCTATACCTAAAAGGCTTACAGAAATTATTAGCAAGGAGTGGGATAGACCCGGTGTGCCCTTTTCCCCACCTCCTATATTTAGAAAAATGTTTCCAATAGACGCCACTACACGGGACTTATGGCAGACGGTCCCTAAGGTGGAGGGAGCAATTTCTACTTTAGCAAAGCGTACCACTATCCCGGTTGAGGACAGTTGTGCTTTTTCAGATCCAATGGATAAAAAATTGGAGGGTTACCTTAAGAAAATGTTTATTCAACAAGGTTTTATTTTACAGCCCCTTGCATGCATTGCGCCTGTCACTGCTGCGGCGGAATTCTGGTTTGAGGCCCTGGAAGAGGCCATCCAGACAGCTCCATTGAATGAAATTATTGACAAGCTTAGAACGCTTAAGCTAGCTAACTCATTTGTTTCTGATGCCATTGTTCATTTGACTAAACTAACGGCTAAGAATTCCGGATTTGCCATCCAGGCGCGTAGGGCGCTATGGCTTAAATCCTGGTCAGCTGACGTGACTTCAAAGTCTAAATTACTGAACATTCCTTTCAAGGGGCAGACCTTATTCGGGCCTGGCTTGAAGGAAATTATTGCTGACATTACTAGAGGCAAGGGTCATACCCTTCCTCAGGACAGGGCCAAATCAAAGGCCAAACAGTCTAATTTTCGTGCCTTTAGAAATTTCAAGGCAGGAGCAGCATCAACTTCCTCCGCTTCAAAACAAGAGGGAGCTGTTGCTCATTCCAGACAGGCTTGGAAACCTAACCAGTCCTGGAACAAGGGCAAGCAGGCCAGAAAGCCTGCTGCTGCCACCAAGACAGCATGAAGGAACGGCCCCCTATCCGGAAACGGATCTAGTGGGGCGCAGACTTTCTCTCTTCGCCCAGGCGTGGGCAAGAGATGTTCAGGATCCCTGGGCGTTGGAGATCATATCTCAGGGATATCTTCTGGACTTCAAAGCTTCTCCTCCACAAGGGAGATTTCATCTTTCAAGGTTATCAGCAAACCAGATAAAGAAAGAGGCATTCCTAAGCTGTGTGCAAGACCTCCTTGTAATGGGAGTTATCCATCCAGTTCCGCGGACGGAACAAGGACAGGGATTTTATTCAAATCTGTTTGTGGTTCCCAAGAAAGAGGGAACCTTCAGACCAATCTTGGATCTAAAGATCTTAAACAAGTTCCATCATTCAAAATGGAAACTATTCGGACCATCCTACCCATGATCCAAGAGGGTCAGTACATGACCACAGTGGACTTAAAGGATTCCTAAGGTTTGCCTTTCTAGACAGGCATTACCAATTTGTAGCTCTTCCCTTCGGGTTGGCCACTGCCCCGAGAATTTTTACAAAGGTTCTGGGCTCACTTCTGGCGGTTCTAAGACCGCGAGGCATAGCGGTGGCTCCGTATCTAGACGACATCCTGATACAGGCGTCAAGCTTTCAAATTGCCAAGTCTCATACAGAGATAGTTCTGGCATTTCTGAGGTCGCATGGGTGGAAAGTGAACGTGGAAAAGAGTTCTCTATCACCACTCACAAGAGTCTCCTTCCTAGGGACTCTTATAGATTCGGTAGAGATGAAAATTTACCTGACGGAGTCCAGGTTATCAAAACTTCTAAATACTTGCCGTGCCCTTCATTCCATTCCACGCCCGTTAGTGGCTCAGTGCATGGAAGTAATCGGCTTAATGGTAGCGGCAATGGACATAGTGCCATTTGCGCGCCTGCATCTCAGACCGCTGCAATTATGCATGCTAAGTCAGTGGAATGGGGATTACTCAGATTTGTCCCCTCTACTAAATCTGGATCAAGAGACCAGAGATTCTCTTCTCTGGTGGCTTTCTCGGGTCCATCTGTCCAAGGGTATGACCTTTCGCAGGCCAGATTGGACGATTGTAACAACAGATGCCAGCCTTCTAGGTTGGGGCGCAGTCTGGAACTCCCTGAAGGCTCAGGGATCGTGGACTCAGGAGGAGAAACTCCTCCCAATAAATATTCTGGAGTTAAGAGCAATATTCAATGCTCTTCTAGCTTGGCCTCAGTTAGCAACACTGAGGTTCATCAGATTTCAGTCGGACAACATCACGACTGTGGCTTACATCAACCATCAAGGGGGAGCCAGGAGTTCCCTAGCGATGTTAGAAGTCTCAAAGATAATTCGCTGGGCAGAGTCTCACTCTTGCCACCTGTCAGCAATCCACATCCCAGGCGTAGAGAACTGGGAGGCGGATTTTCTAAGTCGTCAAACTTTTCATCCGGGGGAGTGGGAACTCCATCCGGAGGTGTTTGCTCAACTGGTCCATCGTTGGGGCAAACCAGAACTGGATCTCATGGCGTCTCGCCAGAACTCCAAGCTTCCTTGTTACGGATCCAGGTCCAGGGACCCGGGAGCAACGCTGATAGATGCTCTAGCAGCTCCTTGGTTCTTCAACCTGGCCTATGTGTTTCCACCGTTTCCTCTGCTCCCTCGACTGATTGCCAAAATCAAACAGGAGAGAGCATCGGTGATTCCGATAGCGTCTGCGTGGCCACGCAGGACCTGGTATGCAGACCTAGTGGACATGTCATCTCTTCCACCATGGACTCTGCCTCTGAGGCAGGACCTTCTAATACAAGGTCTTTTCAATCATCCAAATCTAATTTCTCTGAGACTGACTGCATGGAGATTGAACGCTTGATTCTATCAAGGCGTGGCTTCTCTGAGTCAGTCATTGATACCTTAATACAGGCTCGGAAGCCTGTCACCAGGAAAATCTACCATAAGATATGGCGTAAATATCTTTATTGGCGTGAATCCAAGAGTTACTCATGGAGTAAGGTTAGGATTCCTAGGATATTGTCCTTTCTCAAAGAGGGTTTGGACAAAGGCTTATCAGCTAGTTCTTTAAAAGGACAGATCTCTTCTCTGTCTATTCTTTTGCACAAGCGTCTGGCAGAAGTTCCAGACGTCCAGGCTTTGGTTAGGATTAAGTCTCTGTTTAAAACTGTTGCTCCCCCGTGGAGCTTAAACTTGGTTCTTAAAGTTCTTCAGGGAGTTCCGTTTGAACCCCTTCATTCCATTGATATTAAACTTTTATCTTGGAAAGTTCTGTTTTTGATGGCTATTTCCTCGGGTCGAAGAGTCTCTGAGTTATCTGCCTTACATTGTGATTCTCCTTATCTGATTTTTCATTCAGACAAGGTAGTTCTGCGTACCAAACCTGGGTTTTTACCTAAGGTGGTTTCTAACAGGAATATCAATCAAGAGATTGTTGTTCCATCATTGTGTCCTAATCCTTCTTCAAAGAAGGAACGTCTTTTGCATAATCTGGACGTAGTCCGTGCCTTGAAGTTTTACTTACAGGCTACTATAGATTTTCGTCAAACATCTGCCCTGTTTGTCGTTTACTCTGGACAGAGGAGAGGTCAAAAAGCTTCGACAACCTCTCTCTCCTTTTGGCTTCGGAGCTTAATACGCTTAGCCTATGAGACTGCTAGACAGCAGCCCCCTGAAAGGATTACAGCTCATTCTACTAGAGCTGTGGCTTCCACCTGGGCCTTTTAAAATGAGGCCTCTGTTGAACAGATTTGCAAGGCTGCGACTTGGTCTTCGCTTCACACCTTTTCAAAATTTTACAAATTTGACACTTTTGCTTCTTCGGAGGCTGTTTTTGGGAGAAAGGTTCTACAGGCAGTGGTTCCTTCTGTTTAAGTTCCTGCCTTGTCCCTCCCATCATCCGTGTAATTTAGCTTTGGTATTGGTATCCCACAAGTAATGGATGATCCGTGGACTGGATACACTTAACAAGAGAAAACATAATTTATGCTTACCTGATAAATTTATTTCTCTTGTAGTGTATGCAGTCCACGGCCCGCCCTGTCCTTTTAAGGCAGGTCTAAATTTTAATTAAACTACAGTCACCACTGCACCCTATGGTTTCTCCTTTCTCGTCTTGTTTCGGTCGAATGACTGGATATGGCAGTGAGGGGAGGAGCTATATAGCAGCTCTGCTGTGGGTGATCCTCTTGCAACTTCCTGTTGGGAAGGAGAATATCCCACAAGTAATGGATGATCCGTGGACTGGATACACTACAAGAGAAATAAATTTATCAGGTAAGCATAAATTATGTTTTTTTTCCCTTTTTCCAAATATATCTCCATTCTTTTTTTAAAAATGTTTAAAGGGTTCATATTTAGTTTTTTATAGGTTACATCGTCATTTAAGAGTCGCTCACATTCTTTTATGTATGTAGACTTATCCATTATTACGACTCCACCCCCTTTATCAGCCTCTTTTATGTCTATGTTTTTATCTAGTTTTAGTTCTTTAAGTGCCTCTTCTTTTTTTTTATTCAAATTACAGCTATATTTGTTTTTCATTGCTCTTAAGTCACGTTCTACAAGTTCTAAGAATATCTTCATAGGAGCGGATTTACAATAGGGGGGGGGTTAATGACGATTTATTTTTTAAACCGGTGTGAATTATCTTATTGGTTTCATTTGAGTTGTTAATAACTTATCTTTCCAGTGGATTAAAAGGACATGACACCCTAATTTTTTCTTTTATGTTTCCGATAGAATATACAATTTTAAACAATCTTCCAATTTATTTCTACGATCAATTTTATACGATTCTCTTGGTATCTTTTATTTAAGGAGCAACAATGCAATACTGGGAGCTAGCTGAACACATAGTTAAGCCAATGACAAGATGTATATATGAGCAGCTACCAATCAACAATTATCTCCCATCTCCTGAGCCTACTAATGTATGCATTTCAGCAAAGAATGCCAAGAGAACAAAGCAAATTAGATAAAAGAAGTAAATAAGAAAGTTGTTTAAACGTGTATTCTCTATCTGAAACAAGAAAGAAAACTATTTTCATGTCCTTTAAGTAAAAAAAAATGTATTGATAAATTTTGTAAACTTTTGTACTCCAATATATGCATCAAATGTATTTAGCTTTTGACCCAGGGCGTATTTTAAGCCTTTGCTTAATATCTCTGCTTGATTTGCTGTAATATTCTTTTGAGATAAATTAAATATTCCTTTTTTAATTAAGTCCTCATTGGGAATGATAATATTCTCTTGAGTTTATCTCACTGTCTCCCTCTTCAATATCTCTCTCCTCTTGTGCTTTTGTCCTCCTCTATGTATCTTCTCCTTTTGGAAAAAAATGTCTGTGTCTGGTATATACTTTTTTTTCTTGGATCCTAAAAAAAACTCCTCATTTTCTTCAAAATTACAAAGCACTTCATATCTATTCCTATTTCCAAAAGCATTCCTATTGTTCCTTATATCTGGTTCATGTGTCTCTCTATTCCTACTTCTCTGAACTGTGTTCCATTCATACCTGTCATGTCTATTGGTAAGTGGATATGCATTACTAGAGTTTCTATTTATTCCAAATTCTCTGCTATTGTTTCTATCTTTAATATACATATACCATCCTAATATAATTTAAGATCTGCTATGAATCATTTATCATCAAATCAATTATTTATATTTTGCTTAAAGGGACATGAAACCCAAATTTTTTCTTTCATGATTTAGAAAGAGCATACAATTATAAACAACTTTCTAATTTACTTCTATTATCTATTTTGCTTCATTCTCTTGATATTCCTTGCTGAAAAGAATATCTAGATATGCTTAGTAGCTGCTGATTGGTGGCTGCACATAGATGCCTCCTGTGATTGGTTCACCGTGTGCATTGCTATTTCTTAATTAAAGTATATCTAAAGAATTAAGCAAATTAGGTCATAGAAGTAAATTGGAATGTTGTTTAAAATTGTATTCTCTACCTTAATCGTGAAAGAAAATGTTTGGGTATAGTGTGCCTTTAAAGAGACATTATGCACTTCGAGAGATGGTAATATAAAATGATAATTCTTATATGAAAAAAAAAAATTGTGATATGCTGTCATTATTTATTTTGCCTCGTTTTCCTGTAATTCCATTCTGAAACTGTGAAGTTTTCAGTTCCTGTTAAAAATGCAAGTGCAGAACACTTTTATATTCCACACAGCCATTGGCTGTACACCATTGTGACCTATTTATAACTGTCTCTAATTGGCCACAGCAGAGAAGGTAACCTAAGTTACAACATGGCAGCTCCCATTGTTTTATAGACACTAATACTTTTATTTTGTCAATATTTAAACAGCTAATGAAACTTAAAAAATATATATCTACATGTTGTCTCAGACTAATCTTTTCTTTGAATGTTTCATTATATCTAGCATTTATTTAGTTTTTAATACCCCTTTAAAGATTTTGTCAACCATAAATATATCTGATGGAACTGCTTTGCTTTAATTCAAAATTCTTTTTTTTTGCAGATCAATTGAAGGTTCCGGAAATAGATTTGCCAGGAAAAAACAAATTACTGAAAAAAGAACCCCTCTCCAGAGACTTTTCAAAATCTCCTCCAAAAACTTCTAAACGCCAGTGGAAACAATACATTCATCTTGGTAATGAAACAAAAGAGACTTCACCAAAAAAGAAACTCAAGTTAGATGCACATGAGGCTACTTTACATTGCACAGAAGAAAGTATGCATGCATATATAAAAGACCCGCAACAAACTGATTCAGAATCCCCAGAAGTTGTTAAAGGGACCAAACCAATTCAGGCTTTGATTGCAAAGAATTCTGGGAATAAAGTGACCTTAACAAGTCATATAGTTCCAAGCATAAGCAAAAGCATACATGCTCCTGAACATTCAGCATCATCTTCAACAGAGAAATCCATAGTAAAACCTGTAACGTCCTTCCAAGATGATTCAAAAACCCATTTACAAGTGGTTTACAAGATGGCAGGAGGGCAATGTGTCCCTGTTGATCTTCAGAATTCCCCTTTAAAGATTCAGATGCAGCCAGTGGTAGATGCTAAAACTGGAGAAAAAGTAATTCAGCCAGTTTTAGTTTTGCCCAAAAATCTTCTTATTCAACACAAAGAAGGACAGGTATTTTCAAAGGAAAACCACTTCTTGCAGAAAAGTGAAGTAGGAGAGCACAGCACACCAAATGGATCACTGTTCAGTTCCCCATCAAGTTATGTTACAGAAAATACAACTTCAAAACACCAAAGTGTTGTGCATTTTACAAAATTTCCAAGTGCTGTAGTTGCTCCACATCTATCTAAACCAACATCTGAGAATAGTGTTCTGAAATCACCTAGTGAAATAAACAAAGGCAGTACTGCTTTAGCAACTATATTTCCACCTTCTGTTCTGCCCTCTGTTATGTCTCTTGCAGTTCATCCTAATCCAAAAGAAAAAACACCAGCCAGAGGTAGCACTGGAGTGACTAATAATACAACAGTCACATCACCTATACAACCCATGGATTCTGAAACAAAGCAAGAATTGAAAACAGTATGTATTAGAGACTCTCAATCGATTCTTGTGCGAACACGTGGTGGCAACACAGGGGTTGTAAAGGTACAGACAAGCCATGACCAGAGCTCTTCTGTCATGACGCCAAACTCTATTTTTACATTTTCACCTCAGCTTCAGTCATTTATGGTATCAAATACTAAAACATCTGCATCCTCTTCTCCATTTCTTCCTGGCTTCCTTTCTTCAACTTCTGGAATTTCATCTTCTTCATCCTCTGTAGCTGTTTCTGAAGTTCTTAACAAGTTACCCGAACCAAATCTTGCTGCACAATGCCAGTATCAAAGCACTGCAAACCTCTGTCAAATAGCAGGTAAGCTCAAGCAGCCTACTAGCATTCCTTCCACCAACCTTTCAACAAGTTCCTTTCTACCGTCACCTTTACCATCTGTTGCAGTAGGCTTTACAGACACTTTAGGAAAAGTTAATACTCCAGTTACCAAGACTAAAGCAGATAAAAAACAGACAGAATCTAACGGCAGTAAAATACCAGCAATGCTGCCTGACAGCACATCATCAATTGGTGATTTACCATGTGCACCTTCACTACATAAAGTTATGTTGGTTACAGCACCTTCTATTCTTCCACCCACACAAATGAGCACACTGTCTACATCAACACCATCTGTGGTTTCTCCTCAGAAGCTTGTTTTCATTAATGCTCAAGTGCCAAGTGCTTCATCAAGCACCAGCAATGCACAGCATTCCTCAAAGCAAGCTGTGCCTTCACTAGTTGGTAGGACACCAGTTAAAGCTGCTGAACAACCCCAGATCTTTTTAATTCCTTCTACTTTTGGGTCACCAGTAAAAATAAGTTCAGCTCCTATCGTGTCTCAAGTAAAAGATGTGAAAATTGGACTAAGCATTGGGCAAACTATTCTAAATACAAGTGGATCCACAAAGAATATCTTGCCATTTAATATTCTTCAAAATGCATGCACTAAAGAAGACAGTGTCAGTAAAGGCTTTGGCATGTCAGCAACAGCTACAGAAATTCCAGGAGTTCAAAATGGTGGCCTAGGTGTAAGTAATAAAAGTGGATATGGTTGCACATTATCTAAAGCAAAAGAAACTATAGGATGTGCTGAAGTTGCACCTGTGAATTATATTAAAGCACAGTCAAATGAGGCATCAGTAATTGTACCAGATATGTCTAATCGATTGTGCTCCTCAAACATAGGAAGCACTGTTGCTATATCCACTGTGAAGACAGGGCATCTTTCATCTTCTTTGTTACTGTCAACTACACAAATGCCTGGGCCTACAAGGAATGTGTTTTCTTCGTTGCAGATGCCAGTCATATCTACTAGACCTACTTCTTGTATGACTTCTCATTTAGCAGCAACTTCTGATAGAGTTTCTCATCAACCTGTATCAAAAGAAACAGCAGACAAGGTTCAGTTTTCATCAGCAATATTTCCAAAAACATTACCAGCAAATGTGAGTAAACCACACACTGTACTGACACCTTCATTAGCAACTAATCCATCTAATTTGGAACCTGCTTCTGTCTCTTCTCAAGCTTCCTCTCATGCTTTGCAGGCAACTCCTTTACCTGCTGCAACCCAAGTAAAGGGAACATTAAATGACTCTTGCATTCAGCAGAAAATTGTTATCAACACCAGCACTCCTTTGGCACCTGGAACTCAGATTACAATTAATGGAACCCGTTTTATTGTTCCTCCTCAAGGCTTAGCTGCAGGCAGTCATGTTCTTGTAATATCTACTAATTTAAACCCAGGAACATCTTTATTTCGGAACGGTATGCAGATGTGTCCGAGTTTCACCCCTGAAAATACAGTAGCACAAGCAACTCCAGTGAAACAAAATATGCCTTTGACTCAACCTCTAAATCATACTTTTAACATTGCAAAAAGCATGAATTCTTTTGGCACTACAAAAACATTACCAGTCCCTCATACTACGACAAACATTAACTCTATGAATTTGTCTTTGTGTGCTGCAACATCAGTTGATGGATGTTCATTATCAGGTGCACAATCGACAGCTACCTGTAAATCACACCTTGTCCCTGTTCTACAAAGCAGCAGTCAATTACAAGCTGGTAACACTTTACAATATCCTAGAGATAACATAGCAGTAAATTCTGCAACGAACAGGGCTCTCCTGTCACCTGTAGTATCTACGGAAACAAAAAATGCAGACCCAGCTTTCCCTGCACATCAATCCTATGTACCAGAAAAATCACACACTGTTGCATCTTGAGTAAGGCCACACAAAAAAACATGTTTAGTTATAGTTGTAATCTTTCTCCGTTCAACAGAGAGAGCTTTATTGGTTGTTTCACATGCTGTACTGAGTACAGATCACTCATTGATCTACGTTATAGATTGTAGAATGTTGTTTCTAAGTGGTTCTTGTTATGTAAAAAAGCAAACTAAAAGCACTTATTAGTTTAAAAGATGGTTATTTGAGCAGCCTGTTCATATACAAAATGTCACGTTTGACATTGGTAGTTAAAACTTTTGCACAATTCTATTTGATCTTTTTGCAGTTTGTCTAGAACAGCATTTGTCTTTTTACATTTGTAAAGTCATTTTTTTTCTGTAAAAATGCATATTTTTGCATTATGAACCTCTAGGTTATACAATGTAAAATTGTACATATCCTTAACAGTCTTTACTAAATTCTCTGTATACAGAGCATTGTCTTATTTATGTTTTGTTTACATAATGTATAGTTTTTTAAGTATTTTAGTATTTTTGCAGCAGTGTACTGTTTAGCATTAATGCAGAACAATCTGCATGTAATAAATAAACTAAGTCGCTGTACTGAGTTTCTGTGGCAAATTCATTATTTTTCTTAGAGACATTAAATTTAAAAAAGAAAAATGGCAATTAATTTAATCCTAGGTTACTGCGGTCAATGTATTTATAAATAGCACTCATAGAAAAAAAAAGTATTACCCGTAAAAGCCAAGCAAAGATGATTGATTATAAACCAGAATTTAACTTTTCCCTCAATAAATATTTTGGAAATATTCTATTATTGCACAAATGGTTGAAAAGGAGAGTAACACCACACATTTGTTCATTTTGGTCCTGGTCTCTATTACGGCGTCAAGCAGGATTTCCCGCACGGCTATTGGCTAAGAGGTGGAAACGTCACCTCTCAGCCAAATAGCGTTCTGCCGTGGGCTGCCTTAATAGAGTTATTATATTCTCAAAGTATATAAATTACAATGTTGCAAATTCTTTGAGTACTAGATTATAGACAAGCAAGAAAACTTTACAGAATACATGAGGCATCCCCAATATTTAGGGGCTAATATACAAGATAGATTCTATATCTGATAGAAAATAAATAGAAAACCTAGACATAAATATGTAAAAGGAACAGTACCAGTGTATATGCATATGCTTATAGTTAAGAAGATTAGCCTTACTCAATATGCTAGTTACTATTTCAAACATTTAATACCAAAATATATAAATTAGTAGTCATATTAAGCAGATCACAAAATCTAGATGTACCAACAACATTAAAGGGACATTAAACCCAACATTTTTCGTACTTGATTCATATAGAGCATACAATTTTAAACAACTTTACAATTTACTTCTAATATTTAATTAGCTTCCTTCTCTTGTTATCCTTTGCTGAAAGGTTTATCTTGGCAAGCTCAGGAGCAGCAAAGAACCTAGGTTCTAGCTACTGATTGGTAGCTGCATATATATATACCGATTGTTATTGGCTCACCAATGTGTTCAGTTAGAAACCAGTTGTGCATTTCTGCTCCTTCAACAAATGATACCAAGAGAATGAAACACATTAGATAATAGAAGTAAATTAGAAAGTTGTTTAAAATTGTATTCTCTATCTGAATGATGAAATAAAAATAGGTTTCATGTCCCTTTAAGTATTCAAACGGCAAAAATTAGAATTGAACTAGTTCATAACCAAAATAATTGTTGAATCATTTGTCGGATTCAAATCGATACTGGCAAATGTAAATGCTAAACTATTGGATACATGACTGTTTTTAAATAAACCCATTTTTTTACTTTTGCACAATAAAGTTTTGTTTCTAATAAAGTGCACAACACACTTATGGGATCAACGAAATGCTTAAACAATATCCTTTTTTTCAGGGGGGTTTTCACTGAATTTGAAACTACTAGCATTTTATACATAGCACCTAATTGCTACACACAAAAAAGGCTCATAATTTAAAGTGGCAGTATCCCAATTAATAACATAGTAGTGCTATCAGATTTTTTTAAATTAGGTATTTCATGAATTTTACCTTCAGATCATGTTTATGCACCTCTGTGGTTTGTATGGTCACTAATATGATATACAAGATTCATTTCATACCTGAAAGGTCTGCCAGTAGTTTGTTCATAGTGCTACGTCAGAAGGCTGGTGATTACACTTTACCAAACACCATATGTTTGTACTGGAACAGTATTAATAATTAATATCTCACATGGGTCCATATGAACAGTAAAATTAGTCCACAGCTGCATTCATTACTTTTGGGAATTCAGAACCTGGCCACCAGGAGGAGGGAAAGACACCTCAGTCATTCTTTGCCTTGCGTCACAGGAGGTTGGCAGAGAAGTGTCGGAAGATTTGTATATAGTCTCTTATGGAGGGTAGTACTCTTCGAAAAGGGACTGGAGTTTTAAGTAATCCTGTCAGCCTCTCAGTGAGAGCATGGATGAATGTTAGAGCCTGGAGATGCAGGGAGAGTCTATCTGCGAAACCATCCGGACTCATGTTAACAGCTCCTTAGCATCAGCGTTGACGAATTTCGCTGCCTGCTTTCTTATCTCAAGTCCATGTCAGAAGCGAGGCTACTATCTGTCACAGCGAGGCCATGTTCCTGTTCCACATCGTTGATTCTGGTAAGATCGTTTCATTTTAATTCGATGATGTAAATAAGTAATGTAACAGAAGAAGTCAGGGTCTTAGTTGGACTCCTTTATCTTTATAAGGAATCAAAGGGTAATATCTCCTGAGGGGGGTTATTGAACAGGGGGGGGACTTTAATCATGTTTGTTATGTGATTCTGTCTGCTAATGTGTAGTGTTACTTGGGCTCATGGCTAGATTGGAACATAACGGCCTTTTCTTGTCAGGCTGCACAGCCCTTGTAGGACTTGGCACGCTATCTTTGGCCTGCACGGTGCACCTTGTGACGAGGGGTCACGCTTCTGTGCTCCATTTCTGTATTCCTGACTGAGTAATTTATATATACCAAGTTTTGGAGGATTCTGATTTTTTTGGAGACGGATATCTCTGATTCAGATTCTACTTCTTGTGAAGAGTATGAAATGGCCCGGGTAATCCATGCTCATCAGTTATGTTCCGAATGCCGCTTTAGAGTGCTCTCTTCTCCCGATACAGGGAACTTAGAGTCTGCTGAGCCATCCACCCCTGGGGATCCTATGTCCCGTGCGGCGCGTCCCCTAGAACCTTCTTTGGCTATGCAATCAGGTATCCCTAATGCCGTTACCCCTTCTCCGGAAGGCGGCTTGTTTCCTCCAGAGGTTACAGCACGGTTCCACATGGCCATATCTATGGCCCTGGCACATTTACATCTTCCAGAGGAGGTGTTGCTGAGATACTGTCCGTGTTATGCTAACCGGGGCTCGTCAGACGTGGGATCGTCTTGGTCAGATCAGCCATCTGGGGAAGCGCTTGCCTCTGAAGCTTCAGGGGTCCAACCCTCGTGGTCGTCAGTTGCCCCGGCAGAGGTAAGTCTTGCTTTTTGTTATAGACTGGCGCGCCTTTGTGTCCTGCTACAGCATGTTTTGGCGGTGCTGGAGGATCCCAGTACTAATAGGTTGAGGGATCCTCGGTCTTCTGTTCCAGACAGCAAGCTAGTTTAGACGTGTGGGGATGAAGTTAATCTCCTGGTCATCTCCAATTTTCTTTCTTTTTGAGTATCTTATTCCAGTTCTGAGCTTTGGAAGAATGGGGTTTCTGATTGACTGGTCCTGTTGGTGTACCCACTCTTCTTGGGCGTTCACCTGCGGGTGCTGCCCTCTTTTTATTTGATCTGGTTAGAATGTATTTTATTTATTTTTAAAGAAATTCATGTCTGTTATTATTTTTCCGTTGGAAAATATTTCTTCTCTGGAATTGGATACTAGCGATTTTGTGATCGCTTGGGCACTTCCACGAAAGTCACATGTTAAGGTGTTAGTACATTGTTATGTTTCTAGATCCTTTTATCGGTTCCTCTCGGGGTCTCAAATTTTCTGTGACCTAAGTCAGTTTTGAGTGCCCTACGTAGCAGGCTGGTCCTGATAGGGCGCTTTCTCTGTTCCTTACGGTCTATATCATCCACGTAGTGTCGGTGTACCGGCTGGGTGGTAAGTTGCTCTCTCAGATGAGGAGTTTATTTTTCTTGGTCTCTCTTCAGATTAAATAATGCTTTGCTTTTGCTAAGAGTTTTTGTGAAGTGAACCTTCCATAAATATTTTGAGGCTCTGCCCATGCAGGGCTAAGACATGGACCCAAATGTTAGGCTGGTTCTTGTTCTGCCTTTGGGTGGTGCATCAGGGGATTGTACTTAGTCCTTACTGTCCTGTTCCTTGTGGGCGGGGGTCCAGAGCGGATCCTACTAGGGATCAATCTGGGCATTTTTATCCTCGTCTGCTCTTTTTAAGTTCTCCTCTTGGAATCTGTTTTCCTGGATGATGGCCTTCTGGTTGACTTCCTTCTGGTTGAAGTTGATGGGCCCTTTTTTGTCCCCTTCCTTGGGGTTGGCAACGGGTCATCTGTTTCTGGAAGTTAAAGCCTTTGGTTAATCTACTTCCGCTCTCGGTGTCCTAAGCTTTCTGTGTATGGGACACTTAGTAAGTTCAGTGTCCAAGGTGTCTTGGATATGACTGTGGTTGCATCGCCTGTGGTGCATAGTCCACTCCGGATAGGGTAACCAATTGGTTCCTTAGGGTTTGTTAAATTTTTAAGCTGGCTCCGAGTTTTTGGGTGCCCGGGTTTGTTTGTCCTGTCTTTGACTGGAATATTGGGGGTCTGTTTCCAGATCCCTTAGGACTGATTGGGACGGCCCAGTTTCCTGGTTCCAGGACGTTTTCTGTTCCTACAGGTATATTTTTTTCTCTCTTGCAGGGAGATTTAGACTTCATACTGGGCCGGCCTTAGTGGCCGGATGGTTTTTCTTTCGGTACTGTGCTTTTGAGCTTGACTACAGCTTTATGCTTCAGCCCCGCTGTAGTAGCTTGATGGTTAGCTTAACTGTCTATTGAGTGGAAGGTTTGCAGTTTGAAGCCAACTACAGTCATTTGCACCGTGATTGTGTGCTAGCAAGCTGTTAAGATCTGGCTTCGCTTTCCTCCTTTTGGTGGGTGATTTTTTCATTCCTTGGTATCCGCCTGGTGCTTGGAGGTACTTTTTAGTCCTCTGTTTAGTGGGGTTGTTCGCCCTGCCTTGCGGGCGGGATGTCAGTGTGAAGGGATGGATTTTTTGTGCCAGGCTGTAGTGCCCTCAGAAGCGGCCACCTTTTGTCCCGTCCCCCCATTTTGCATTCAGTGTCCTCTATAGCATGGGTATTGTTTTCCCAAAAGTAATGAATGCAACTGTGGACTCTTCCCGTTTAAGAAGCAAAACTTAAATTATGCTTATCTGATCATTTTCTGTTCTTCTGACGGGAAGAGTCCACAGCTCCCCGTCCGCGTTGTTCATAAGGGGCGGACATAATTTTTTTTCTTCTGGCACCTTGTTCACCCTGATATTTCTCCTACTGTTCCTTGTTCCCTCAGCAGAATGACTGGGGGATGAGGGAAGTGGGGGAGGTATTTAAGCCTTTGGCTGGGGCATCTTTGCCTCCTCCTGGTGGCCAGGTTCTGAATTCCCAAAAGTAATGAATGCAGCTGTGGACTCTTCCCATCAGAAGAAAAGAAAATTATCAGGTAAGCATAATTTAATTTTTTTCAGGTCAATTTCTGATAACTGTTTACTACTATAGCTTTAAAGATGTCTGTTATTTTTGGTAGGGTATACAAGTCAACTGCCAGTTGTGAATTTAGAACCATAAGGGACCCCCTGCCATTTCTGATTTCACAATTCCTTTTTTGGATGGTAACAATAGGGATGCAAACAGAACTTCTCAGGCTTTAATATAATATTGTTGGTACAGTGCTGTCTATTAAGTGTCAATGCCATCCGCTGTTAAAGGGACATGAAACACAAACTGTTTCTTTCATAGAGCTCACAGTTTTAAACAACTTTCCAATTTACTTCTTTTATCAAATTTGCTTCATTCTCATGGTATACTTTGTAGAAAAAGCAGAAATGTACTAATGTGAGCTAGATGAACACATCACCTAAACCACTGGTTTTCAAACCTGTACTCAGGTCTCCCTAACAGGCAAGATTTTGAGGATATCTGAACTGGAGCAAAGGTGAAATAATCAGCTGATTAGTAAACATGGTTATTTTACCCGCTTTCATCCGAGGTAATCCTGAAAATCTGGCCTGTTAAGGAGGTCTGAGGACAAGTTTGAAAACCACTGACCTAAACCAATGATGAGAGGAAGTAGTGCACTGCTGCTTCTGAGCCTACCAAGGTATACTTTTTTAACAAATGATACCAAGAGAATGAAGTAAATTAGATTATAGAAGTAAATTTGAAAGTTGTTTAACATTGCATGTGCTATCTGAATTATGAAAGAAAACAATTTGGGTTTTATGTCCCTTTAACAG